>NC_048223.1:79820813-79866840 GCF_002007445.2 Ailuropoda melanoleuca
TGGGGAAAGGAAAGGATTGAGATCTTTTAAAGCAATAATGTGATGAAAATTGACTATATGCCAGGAGCTGAATGTTAGTGCACTCGAAAGTGTGACCCATGGGCCAACATCACGAATATCACCTAGAAGCTTGCTAGAACTTAGGCTCCCCCTTCCAAATTGACTGAATCAGAATCTCTTGAAATGGGGCCCAGAAAAAATGTGTTTTGTAATCCCCTCCATTGGCTATCACGCACGCTGAAGTTCCTGAAAGGCTGCTATAGAAATATGAAAAGCAATGAGCTAATAGGAGGAAATGGATTATGGAGAAATATCAGGTTAGACTGGATATCAGGTGAGACTGGAAATCATAAGTATGTAAAATATCCCATCATCATGGTTATCCGATTCTCAGCATGCACTCTTGGTGGCTAGCTCAGAGATAGATTCGAAGGGAAGGGATGGGTGTGTTGACTCAGAAGATATGAAAATTGCAGGATACATGAGCACAAGGTCAAGAAAAAGATGAAACTGAGAAGTGTAAGAGAGTGTAGTTGATTTGATTAAGCCACATTAACCACACAGGCGGGGTGGAAATAATGCCAGGATGAAGACAACTGATGGGGAGACAGCTGAGGAGGCCACGGTGTCTAAATGTCACTCTCCTGCGGGGCGTGCCAGGCAAGGTAGAGGGAGACGGCCAGATAAAGATGGGGTGGTCTAGGTAGCTAGCTGAAGTGGACGGGAAGTAAAAAACCATTCATGGAAGCTTTTTCCTCTTATTCACAATTGATCCCATGCTTTTTCTGATATCGCAATGAGGTCCCGTCATCAGCAACATAGGGACAAATTACTGGGAAAACAGGGGAAATAATCCTCTTCCTATAGCCTCTTGACTGGTCTTCTGTCTCCTCTCTCCTCGCCTTCCTGGGATTCTGGGATATCAGAAAGGTGACTGAACCTGCAACGCAGTTCGGTCTCCCCCAGCTGCAAATTAAGCCGGAACATTAGGATGTGCGCGCATGAGTCTCGCTGCTCCGGGAGAGGGTTTTTTCCTTTGCCGATCTAGACGCATCGCTTGACTTCTGTGTGTTGCGTTAGACCACGGTCGTTAACAACAGTGCTGTCATTTTGATGTGCTCTGTGAGGCAGTGGGAGCTTTGAAGTTGAAAGATAGAGCAGACACGGGTAGATAGTACTCCGGGCAGCCCGCTCTTGTACCATTATTGNAAGATTTTGGGGGCGGGCTTCATGGGAGCCAGCCCAGGTTAGAGGCTGTTTCACGGAATTGGCGGGGTAGTGGCCTTTTGATTGGTCCTTTCTGGTTTTCCTTTTTGCTCAATTCCTTCTCAGCCTGTCATTACTTTTGACAGTTTTCCTTTCCCGGTTTTGGAAATGCAAATGTGACTTCTCAGAAGCCGAACAGCTGTGTCTAAAGAAGCCCTAGCATTTGATGGGTGGTGATTTTGATCACTTACAGCCCTGTCTGCGCGCATCGCCGTAGCACGGCTGCCCGTATTAACTCTCTCCGCCTTCGCAGCAAGGAAGATGATCATCCCCGTGTTTGTCAAACAGGGAAACTGAGGAACAGAGATGAAAAGGAGGCCACACAACTAATCGTCAGCAGAGGAAGCCTCAAACCGAGGCATTTGGGCTGCAGAGATCCCCCAGCTGCCTGGCTGGCTGTGCTGTGCTCTGCGGACGGTATGCCTGGCATCGGATGGGGTAGAGTGGGTGTGTACACAGTCAGGGGTTAGAGGGAACGGAGGTGGGCTTTCCGAGGTTTGCACTGAGACTTGCCCCTCGGTGCTTGTTCTGGAAGGATAGTTGCTTCAAGTGGCTAACACTAGGACCCCGACCGCTTGAATGGGGACTTCCACTCACACAGGACCCACTGGGTTAGGGGCCACTACAGCCAGGACTGGGACAGCCACCTACTGGTTAGAACATTGTGCGTGGGAAGGACTAGAAGCATCCACTGATGGAGAAGTAGCTTCAGCGACAGTGATGGAGTAGTGACCCTCATGTAAGTGAGACTACACAACTGGAGAGTGCTTAGTAACGTGGGGGATATGGACCGAGGGTTGGCTGGTTGTGTCGGGTCTGAGAAGATGGTTCTGGCAGACATTCTTGGCACTTGGCAGCCTAATGACAGTCTAGTCTGACTCAGTGCAAAGAGGAAAGTTTTCTAAAATCCTGACATCTCTGTTTCTAAATGTGACGTCCAAGGAACTTGTCTGGGTAGTCCATATCTGTGTGCATTTCCTTTTCTTTTTGTTCCCCCACAAAATTTATTATTTAGGTAGACTTCCTACTTTAAGCAAGGATATGCAAGTTCTGCTTAAGCAAAACCTGCAAGTTTTGCCACTGCCTGATTCCCCGGCATGACTTAGAGACTGTGTGGTCTAATCAGATGGTGCGTTGATGGCAATAACTAAGGCTGTTATCTAGAATTGAGGAGGTGCGCTTTCCACCATCTTTGCACAATAAATATGGTAGAAACTGTGACCTCTTCCCCTCTTTCTTCCCTTTCCCCATTCCTACTCAGGCTTTGGTAAATCTGGAGAAAGAGGTACATTACCATCCTAAGACGTTGGAATAATGTTGAAAATATGATAAGGCAAAGGTTTATTTGTTTTGTAGGGGTTCCAAATGTCAGTTAATTGTTGTGATGTGTGCCATGCTTCCCACTGACTTCTACTATGGCTAGGAAAAGAACAATCTGAAGAACTGAATTTTCAGAAGTGATATTGAGAAACTGGGGCAAAAGAAGTCACTGAATTACAAGAAGACAGCAAATGTAAATTCCAAGCTGCATCCTGAAACCAAAACAGCGGTGATCCAGACGTGGGGTACACCAAGAAGTGAGCAGACTAAATAGAACATATGGAAGAACGCAGTATACCCAAAGTGCTGGGACAGTTAGTTTAACATCAGCCTTGGGATCCTGAGGCAGAGGTGGGAGCGAAGGTAAATAGCTGTTGCATAAACAAAAACGGTGTCCACCTCAGGTGTTTAGGGAACGTGTCCATTCACCCTTTCTTCTGTGAACAGTCTGGTCATTTTTTTTTTATACTTTTGGGCCCTGTTTTCCAAAGGGGTGTAATACCCACCCCCAGTTTCAGGGGTAGACACTTGATCCAAGCCAAGAAAGGAAATATGTATTCTCAGACTTTCCCTGAACTAATCATGAATGGTGGGTTATACAGCTGCCTGGGTATAAGCCTGGAGCTGCTGTGGGCCATCTCTTCCACCACAGCGAGAGAGCTGGCCTGAGAATGAAGTCAACACAGAAGAAAGCAGAGTTTCGGGACACAGGGAGCAAAACTCTTACAATATCTTTAACACCTGGATCCTGCTGCACCTGAAGCCCTCACCCTGGACTTTCAGACTCATAAGCCAATATTTTACTCCTTTTGCTTGAAAGGAGTTTTAGTTATAACTCTGTCCTTTGCAATTCATATAAAACTGCATTTACCCCCTTGATGCCCCAAGAAGTTTCATAACTAAAAGCAGGTTTTGTTTGTTTGTTTGTTTGTTTCTGAACCAGGATCACCCAGACTTACTAGAAAACATTTAAAGTTTCAGGGATCAGCAAACTCTTTTGGAAAGTGCCAGATAGTAAATATTTTAAGCTTTGTGGACCAAGAAACCAGGCTGAGGATGTCATGTAGAGTCTTATATAACCATTTGAAATGTAACCTTTTAAAAAATATAAAAACCATTCTTAGCTGGATGGCAGAAAGAAAACAAAAAGCAAGCAGGTGGGGAGAAAGAGAAGAAGAAGGGAGGGAAGGAAAGAAGGAAGAAAGAAGGAAGGAGAGAAGGAATGAAAGAAAAAAAATCAGCACCCCCAGTTTAGCCTGCAGACCCAGCAACAGCAACAAAAATGACACATCTTACTGTGAACATTCTTTCTGGTTCTGTCTCTTAGAAGAAAGAAAGAGGTCATTTCATTTTCATCCTGCAAGACTCAGCACAAACTTCTCCTGCCATGGAGCTCCCTGTAACTGCCCAGGCTGGGTCTACACTCCCTCTTCTGTGCTTGGACTCCGTCATGCTCCTAACCTCTATTTTGTTCCTTCATGCATTTTGACATTTAAAAATTGTGAAACTTCAGACATTACAAAATGATATAAAAATATTAAAACAAACACTTGTGTAAAATGTGCAAAAGCAAGCATACCAGTTAATGCATTACTAATATATTTGATGCCCATTTTAGACCCTCCTTCAAACACGTTACCTCCCTCCTCTGTAGGTGCCTACTGCCCGGAGTTTGGCACCTGTCATTCTTTTGCATTTCATTATAATTTTACACCGTCTGCAATTATTCTTATATATGTGGGTATAACATTGTTAAATACGTTTAAAACTTTATGTAGGGTCGCCTGGGTGGCGCAGTCGTTAAGCGTCTGCCTTCGGCTCAGGGCGTGATCCCAGCGTTCTGGGATCGAGGCCCACATCAGACTCCTCCGCTAGGAGCGTGCTTCTTCCTCTCCCACTCTGCCTGCTTGTGTTCCCTCTCTGCTGGCTGTCTCTGTCAAATAAATAAATAAATAAAATCTTTAAAAATAAAAAAAATAAAACTTTATGTAAAATGTATGGGTTCTTCTAAAATTGGCTTTTTTCCTTTTTCTTTTTTTCACCCCAGGATTGTGTCTGTGAGAGTCATCAAAGGTGATTTATGTAGCTATAGTTTATTAACTTTTACAGCTCTGTTGAATACATTTGATGAATATACCACAATCTGTCTATTTTCCTGTTGATGGACAGCTAGGTTGCTTCCAATTTTTCTCACATGCAAAAATGTGCTGCTCTGAAGATATTTTGCCTGCATCATCACATACATCTGTGACGCTATTGGTATCACATATATGCAGGAGAGGAATTGCTTGGTTGTAAATCATGCATATCTTCGAATATTCTAGAATTACTATATTTCTACCAAACATGTAGAGTTTCCCCTCTTACTAGCAGTCTGCAATCATACTTGTTGTCCAAATCCTTACTAAAATTTGGTGTTGTTGAAAAAATTTATTTTTTAATGGAGGATTGCAAACATACAAGAAATTGACAGAACAGTGTAATAGACCTTGTGTGTCCATCATTGCAGTTCCAAGAGTTACCATCTCACAGCAGATCTTACTTCATTTGTACTTTTATCCACCATATATCTCTATCATATATCATTTTAAAGCAAACCTCAGGCCTAGGTATCACTGTCATTTAATCTGTAAATATTTATTATATTAGAACTGTAAGAAGTATTTTAAATAAGAACCCCAATAGCATTACCACACCTTAAAAAATACTTTCTTAATAGTACATTTCCAACGCTGCCATAATCATCCCCAAATTTTTTAATAGTTTCAAATAAAATCTGCATATCACCATTGGTTGATACACCTCTTTCATCTTGTTTAGGTGAGAGATTCCCTTTCCATTTTATTTGTTTGTTTGTTTGTTTCCTCTTCTGTGTTTGTTTTATTAGGAAAGTAGGTAGTTGGTCCTGTAGAAGTTCCCATAGACTAGCTTTCACTGATTGCAGCTCCATGATGTGCTTTGACATGTTCCTGTAAATTACCAGTTCATTCTTCAGGCTAAAGGGTTGCTGTTGTATTTTTCCAACACAATGTCTGGTTGTCTCACTTTTTTTGATTTTAGCAGCTGATGCTCAATCTCTAGATTCATTGATCCATTTGATGTTACAACATACTGTGTTCGGATTCTCTCGTCCCTTCTTAACTGACTAGCTGGAATACTTTGATAAAAGTATCCCTTCCTCTACTATTAACTTATTTAGTGATAGGGCTCATATGGTAAAGATGAGATAAAGATGCCTCATTGCACCGTTTACCAATTCTTGAAAAATGACTCGGTTCACAGCCATCCTTCAATGACAACTGGTAAATTTATTTTTTGCATTATCTTTTATTTATAATGATAAAAAATGTATAAAAGCTCATGAATTCAAGTATATTTGATGAATTTCTATGCATTCTACTTCTTGTTCTTCACAATGCTCAAGATTTCTCGATTTTGGCTAATGGAGCCTTCTTGAATTGGATACTGAGTGCCTTTGACAGTTTTGATGATCTTTCTTGATATCTACTATGACAGGAGATTCCATGTGTTATCTTGTATTTATCTTGGTCCAGACATGGAATCCTCCACTTCTCCCAAGGAGCTCTGGTTTCTTTTAGGGCAAAATAGTATTTGGAATCCGAAATCTGGGCACTGAGGACTGTTCATAAAATATTCTAATTCCTATTCATCTGATGTGTATATAATAGTGTAAATGTATAAAACTTCACTGTGGTTTTAATTTGTACTACCTAAATGATTACTTAGGCTGAGTGTTTCTGTGAGCGTTTTTACCATTTGGGTTTCTTCTTCCATAAATTGTCAATTCATATCTTTGTTGATTTTGTTCCATTGGACTATGGTCTTTCTTATTAATTTGAAGAAGTTCTTTATATATTCTACATACCTATTCTTTGTTGGTTTTATTATTTCAAAAAACTTCTCCCCATAGGCAACCTATCTTTTTATTGTTGCTGTACTCTCTTTAGTTCAGAGAATTTCTTAATTTTAATGCAGTTAAATATATTTTTTATTTCTCTTATGCTTTATATTTTTTGTATCTTGAAAAAGACCTTCCTGAAGAAGACAGTGTCCTAAGTGGAGGTCTGAGAAGACTTGCAGATCCTCTCCTGAGTAAAATAACTATAACAGGTAAAAATTGTGATAACAATTTTATCAAAATGTGATAACAACAATAATTTAAAGTTTCCAGACATATGTTCTAGGACATACAGTAAAAGAAGAAATATTTATTCCAGAAAATCTACAAAGTCTTGGTAAGAAAAGTACGAATCTGTGGTACTGGAGGCATGGCACTCTCTTCCCGCTCCCCTTTCTGAGCTGGACATGATGGAGGCAGTAGTCTGATTGGTCAAGAAGATGAGGCTCCCTCTCCCACCAGTTCTCAGTGAAGGACTACTGTATTTCTGTAAAAGAAGCAAGCCACCAGGCTTTGTCGTCCCCCTTCTACCTCTGTGTAGCAGAGACCAATTTCCAAGTGAGTGTGGCCCAGATGTGAGGGCTCCCTTCCTTCAACCAGGCCCAACTTATGGGGCAGAGGCTTTAGAACAAGAATACTGATTGCTCTGATCACCCTTGCCTGAGCATGATTGTAAAGCAAAAGTTCCATGCTTGAGGAACCAAGAAAATGCCAGGAGCTACTGCCTCCACCCAGCGCCATGCTCATAAGGCAGAAGTGTCACTGGGGAGAAGCATAGCTACTGTCTCCATCCCCAGCCTCACAGGAGTGGCCTTGGAATTTTGCTCAGTTGAAAGCAGGCCATAGCAACAGAGAGCTAGCGCCAAAGCTCTCCCCAAAGGAACTTACCTTATTTGGAATGGAGCCTGGGAAAGTTCAAGACTTAGAGTACTCTTGATGGTAAGCAATTAAGAGGGGGCTGGTGGCTGCATGAGAGCATCAGCTAAACTCTAGGACAGCTGGTTCACTAGAAAGAACCAGGGAAGGAGACAGCTAAGTAGAGCCACACTGGGGTTAAAATAAACCTCAACAACTTGCTTCAAGATCCACTCCTATCGAAGGCTTTTATTTAATTAGATCGAACAATGGAGCAATTTAAGCTCTAGGGTATATTAAAAAAACAATAGAGCAATTAGTGTACAATTCATGAAGCCTAAACAGCTGGGTGTGATACCAAGAGAGACAGCTTAAGAGAGAAAGAGAGAAGGAGACAGCCAGAAAGCCCTGCTGAAATGGCCATAATCCCAGGGTGACATCAGCGTGCAGTAGGTTGAGTCCCCTGACGAGCGATGTCANAGAGAGAAAGAGAGAAGGAGACAGCCAGAAAGCCCTGCTGAAATGGCCATAATCCCAGGGTGACATCAGCGTGCAGTAGGTTGAGTCCCCTGAAGAGCGATGTCAGGGGCTTCACACTTCAGGGAGAAACGAAGTTTACTGAAATAGTCTGTGCAAGTCGGTAAATGAATTAACAATCAAACAACCAAAAAAAGTGTCTAAGAAGGGGCTATATTAATAAAGTTCAGAGTTTAAAAACTCTATGAATACATATTTTTCCTTTTCTTTTTTTGGCTTCNAGGGGCTTCACACTTCAGGGAGAAACGAAGTTTACTGAAATAGTCTGTGCAAGTCGGTAAATGAATTAACAAACAACCAAAAAAAGTGTCTAAGAAGGGGCTATATTAATAAAGTTCGGAGTTTAAAAACTCTATGAATACATATTTTTCCTTTTCTTTTTTTGGCTTCTTAAGACACAAAATTATATAAAGTAATGGTTACAGCAAGGTATTGTTGGGAGGAAGAATGGTATTCAGAGTTGCTACAATATATTATCCAAGATGTCCAGTTTTCAACAAAAATTATGAGACATGAAAAGGTAGAGAAATGTGTGAACCATAAAACAGAACCACCTGTGAGAGGGCCAAAATGTTGGACTTGGGAGACCAAGACTTCAAAGCAGCTATTAAAAATTCAAAAAAGGGCACCTGGGTGGCTCAGTTGGTTAAGCAGCTGATTCTTGATTTCAGCTCAGGTCATGATGACAGGGTCCTGAGATCAAGCCCTGCATTGGGCTCCACATCGAGCCTGCTTGTGATTCTCTCCCCTCCTCCCCCTACCCCACTTGTGCACTCTCTCTCTTTCAAAAATAAATAAGTAAATCTTTTAAAAAATAATCAAAGAACTAAGTGAAACCATGATTAAAGAAGTAAGGGAAGGTAGGATGACAATATCCTGACAAATAGAGAATATTCATAAATATAAAGAAGTTATGTATAAAAGAAGAGAGAACCACGTGGAAATTCTGGAGTGGATAAGTACAATGACAAAAATGAAATATTTACCGGAAGGACCCAAGAGTGTATTTGAATGGAGAGAATTAACACCAGGTGTGACGATAGATCGTTAGAGATTTTGCAATACAAAGAAGAGAGAGAAAAATGAAGAAAAGTGAACAGCATCTCAGAGAAATGTGAAGCCCACCAACATATATTGAATAAAGCTACTGGATAGAGGAGAGAGAGAGAATAATTCAAAAATATTAATAAATAAAGAATGTTTAAAATTAAAATTAAATTAAAAAAATAAATTAAATCAAAAAAATAACTTCTCAGGGAGGTACAGCATTCCAAGTTTACCTGGTTACCTCTGGAAGTCCCATTAACAATGTTTTAACTACTGTTTAACAAATATGTTCAGGGTGCCTGGGTGGGTCAGTTGTTAAGCATTTGCCTTTGGCTCAGGGCCTGACCCCAGGGTCCTAGAATCAAGCCCCACATCGGGCTCCANATTAAAAAAATAAATTAAATCAAAAAAATAACTTCTCAGGGAGGTTCAGCATTCCAAGTTTACCTGGTTACCTCTGGAAGTCCCATTAACAATGTTTTAACTACTGTTTAACAAATATGTTCAGGGCGCCTGGGTGGGTCAGTTGTTAAGCATTTGCCTTTGGCTCAGGGCCTGATCCCAGGGTCCTAGAATCAAGCCCCACATTGGGCTCCATGCTCTGCTGGGAGCCTGCTTCTTCCTCTCCCACTCCCCCTGCTTGTGTTCCCTCTCTCACTGGCTGTCTCTCTCTCTGTCAAATAAATATATAAAATCTTTTAAAAAAAGAAAAAACAAATATGTTCAGCTCATTTTATGTCTCTTTATCTATTTTGACTTCTTCCTACCACCTTAATTGTGCTGCCTTTTTATGTTTTTTTTTTCAAAAATCTTTTCTGGCTGATTTCAGATGGATATATTTTTTGTTGCTTCTTCTCTGCTGACTTGGGTCTTATACACTCTGTTTTTTCTGTTAAATGCTTACTCTTAAATTTTATCATCACACACTAAACTTAATAATGTCTAAGAGCGAGGAATATCTCTGCCCTTCTTCTGAACAGTTTGAATAATTGTGAACATTTTAACTCTGATCACCACTCTGTATCTATTCCTTTTATAACTGTAACCTATTTTTTCTTAGCTTATATTGCTTTCCTTTTTTACAATAATCATTTCCTTAAATTTCCTCACTTAGATTTGTTTACTACTTTATTTGCCCTCTGCATTTTACAATTTCCTTTTGGGATCATTATTTTTATTCCAGGCCAAAAGTGGATTCTTTGGAAAAACTAATAAACTAATAACATTAATCTAATATTAAAAAAAGCACACAAATTACCAATAATGAAATAAAAAAACAGGGCATCTCTTCAGATTTTCCAAATATTAAAAAGAAAATAAGAGCATATGAATAAATCCATCCTCAAAAATCTTGAAATTTTACTAGAAACAGAAAGATTCTACTCATTGTGACATCACAGAACACTGAAGACAAAGAGAATATCTTGTATGCATCGAGAAATAAGAGACAGATTACCTAAGAAGGAAAGACTGTTGAGGCTGTCTAAACTAGACTAGAATTATATTCCTTACTAAATTATCATTTAAAGTCCAGTGAAAAATAAAGGTCTTTTCAGACAAGGAAACACTAAGAGGGTTCATCACCAATAGATTCTTCCTAATAGAATTAAAAGGTGTTTATATGAGGCTTAAAAACAAGACACAAATGACCAATAATAAGGATAAAAAAAGAGGTACCTACAGTTAGCAATACTGTGTTGTACCCTTAAAAATCTGGTAAGAGGGTAGACCCCGTATTAAGTATTCTTATTGTAATAAAATATAAGTAAATAAGAAGGATTAAAAAGAAAAAGTAATAGAAGAAAATATACCAGGTGTGAGAAGTAGTTCTCAGATTGGGGAAGATTTTATTTTATTTTATTTATTGTATTTGAACTGACACAATATTCAAAAGGCATAAATTAAAGCATTCCTGTAAATAACTAAATCACTTAAAAATATTCATACCAAAAATAAAATGTTATATATAACATCACAAACCCACTTGTCAAAAGACAAAGATGGTATATTTACTTCTGATAACCACTAATATTTGTTCCAAAGATTCCACTGAAGAACTAAAAAAACTATACAATTGCTTTGTTTTGTTTTAAGGCAAACTGTCTGCTCCAGGTCTTGGTGTGCCACAAAGACAGTTTACTCCCAGGTGGTCCCACCCTCCAGTCTAACATAGATGAATCATGACTGTTCAGCCACGAAACTCTAAGCCAAATACATAACTATTAGTCCTTCTCATGTTATTATTCTGGGTGTGACCACACAGTCCCATCCTGGCCAGTGGGACCTGAAGGATCGTGTACAAGGTGCCTCTAGAAAAGGGTTCCTCTGTTAATACAAAGAGTCCCATCAGAGAAAATGCCCTCTTCACCACAGGACATTGTCACATCTTCAGGTCACAGCTAAAATTACCGCAGCCACCGTTTGACCGTGAGCGTAGGGCAGCCAGCAGGCCCAGGCAGCAGCACACAACAGGGAAAACACCCAGAGTCTCGGTAAAATGGTGTGTTCCCACATCAACCAACCCTGGGACTAACTCTCCTCTGGACTTCACATTTTATCAGATGGTAACCACGTACTGTCGTAGTCATTCTGTTACTTGCAGTCGAAAGTATCCTGGTTAATATATAACATCCCACATTGAAGAGGGTGTGGAAAACCAGGGACTCGGTGATGGGTGGTAGAATATGATTTCAGACACCCTCTGTGGGGGCTCACTTGGCAATATCAAATACAATTAAAACGTTTTCAGAAATGACCGGGCATTGCCAGTTCTGGGAATTTATCCTACTGTTGTATCTGTGCACAAAGATACGCACACAGGATGTTCACGGGAGCTGTGGGGGAAATAGAAGATGCTGAAAACAACCTAAATGCTCATGGGTAGGAGAAAGGCTAAGTAAATGACTCCTTGTATGGGCGACTGTAGAGCCCCGAGAAAGACTGATGGATGGATAAAAAACAATCTATATGTTATATGGACTTTAAAAAGCCATACAGAATGTATATAAAGTGTATGTATAAAGCATGCTGTGCTCGGATTGTGCTTGTGTATGTGTGAACTATCTCTGGAAGGATAAAGAAGAAACAATAGTTAAGTATGATTGTCTGCAACGAGGGGAGCTGGGTGCCTAAGATAGACCAGGGGAGAGGATTACTTGCACTGTTTGCCGATCTCTTATCTTTAAAATGTGTGTGACTAGTATGCACATTCTATTATTATTCATGAGTTCATTTTCATTCTCATTAATTAATGGATAAAAGATCCTTGAAAGGCATATGCTTTCTTGGGGAGATGCCTTGATTAAAAAAGACTGCAAAACAGTAGAAGCCCATGATTCAGACCAGGGTTGCCCGGTTGAGACATATGGAGAAGGGCAGCCTTGGAGCTGGACTTCGGCAACTCGGTCCTGCAGCTCCTCCTGCGGGCGTGCAGAGGGCACTGTGTTGGTGCTAGGTGTGCAAGTACAGGAAGACCAGTCTGAGGTGGGAGGAAACAATGCTTGCTAGCCAGGCAGGTCAGGAGCTCAACACTTGCGACAAAATCAGAGCAGTAGAGAAAATGTGCCCATGTCTCAGGCTTGCCCGCTGTACACAGGACACTTGAAAATAGGGAACAGTGAGAGGCAGAGCCCTAGAATGGTCTATGGAGTGAGCAGAACTTCATTCCTATTCTGGGAAAGCGACTTCTATCCTTTGTGACCCTAGGTCCTTATTTCTTCATTTTTCCTAGGAAGTATCTTAAGCACTTTTCCCAGTGATAATTAGGCATGCTTAATCTACTCAAACCCAAACAAGAGAAATGTAAAGTGAAAGCAAAAGTCTCTCACACGTCTTGTAATTTTTCCCCTCCACTCCTGCCCTACCTTGACAATCACCTTTACGGCTTGACCTATTTCCTTCCAAATTTTAATGAATTTACACATGCCTATTCATTTAACAGAACCAGGATCCTAATATACATTATATATTTTTTTCCTTGTATGCAGTATAGGCCAGAAGTCGGCAAACTTTTTCTGTAAAAGGTAAGACAATAAATATTTTAGGCTTTACATACCATCCAGTATCTTGTAAATACTCATCTGTGCTGTTTCAGCAGGAAATCAGCTATAAATGATACATAATGAATGGACATAGTTGTGTTACAATAAAACTTTATTCACAATACAAGCAGCAGGCTACATTTGGTCTCAGAGACAAGTTTGCCAACCCCGGTATACGTAAATCTACCTCACCCTTTTCACTGTGCCTAGTACTCCATTGAGCGGATGAATCAGTTCACTTAACTCATCCCTCATTGATAGGTACCTACAACCATTTCTGTTAGGAGCCCTCTTAATCCAGCACGATTTATCAACCAGCTGGGTTAGCTGACGCTCTCTCTCCACCCCTCTGGGAACATGCTCACTGCTTTCCGTGGCCCACTGACGTTTTATGCCTGCTCCTTGTGCTTCCACCAGCTGAGCTGATTAGCAGTCCCAAGCTTGTTTAAACATTGTAGTTGTTGCTGTCGTATGCAATTTCACGAAATAGTATGCTAACCAAAGAAACAGAAGCACTTAAGAGTGTGTTGATTCTATACAAAGTTGGTTATTTTTAAAAGAACAGATTACAGTAAATAGCTATAAAAAAAAAAGCTGTCATATCAGGCATGGGTGAAATAACTAGAACAGATAGAAAACCAAGGAGCGTGAGGTGGGCAGTGGGTGCAGAAGCCCCACGTTGGAGTTTGGAAAGAGCGGGCTTGCCCCCAGGGGGCATCCGGGCACAGGCACCGCCCTGCTTTCTTGGCAATTTGCAGAAGCGGGACTGGGCAGGGGAACTGCCTTCTGCCCAATGACGCCCCACGCTCCCACCTTGCCCAGCCGTCTTTTCCAGGTCTTGGGGGACATATTATCTCTGATTTTTAGCTTACGTTTTCAGACTCTCTGACTGTGAAAGGTTAGTAAGCATGAGATTCTGTTTCTTCCCTCAAAGGCCCGGTCCATTAACATTTAAAATAGTGCCTATGCCAGTATTTACATTTTGATATCGTTCATGCTTTATTTTTTTTGCACACTGTCTATTCTGTTCCCCCCAGTTTTTCTCCCAGGCAGAATCTATCTTATCTGACATTGCAAAGCAGTTAACATTGATTCTGGTGAATGGTCTACTTTGATTTTTGCTACAGGGAGATTTTAGCACAAATTCACATATATTGTTTTCACAACAAATAGAAAAATATGTTCCACATTCATTGTGCTGTGTATGCCGAGCCTGCTATTTTGTAACTCACTGTCTCTTCTCTTTTATTTGCTTTCTCTGTCACTGTCGATCTTTTCCTAATACTTCATCTTTTATGCAGACTCCTTCCTCGGAGCCGGATTTGGCCGTGGAGTTTGCCTAACTAATGGGGACCATATGCTCCACAATTACACTCTCCCCAACAACAGTCAGATTTGTTAGCAAATATCGGAGAAGGCAAGTCGAGAAACTGAAGTGCAGAGAGTGGCAGGAATTGGCACATCCTTGCAGGTAAACCTGCTCTTGCTGACCCCCGTGAATAAGGTCTGGTTTGGGCAGGTGTTGGCTTCGGGTAGGACAGGGATTTGTGTTTGAAAGTATCAATCCATTGGTAAGTTTTCTTCAAATGACTGAGTGCCTCTTGTGTTCCCAATGGCATATCATGCTTACCCCTCTGGATCAATTTTTAATACATGACTATTACCTATTTATCTGTTGATTCCATCCCTTCCCAGACTGGAGACGGCAATCATGATGTTACTCACTGGTGCGTCCCCAGCTCCCAGTAGAGGAATGTGAACATGCTAGCAATTCAGCAACTATTTGGCTGATGAACAATGAAGTAATCCCTTGGATACATTAAGTGCCCATACATTATATACATTACGTGCACAGAACTTGGATGACTTTTCTCCACT
The DNA here is from genome assembly GCF_002007445.2 of Ailuropoda melanoleuca. Lineage (NCBI taxonomy): Eukaryota > Metazoa > Chordata > Mammalia > Carnivora > Ursidae > Ailuropoda > Ailuropoda melanoleuca. The sequence goes on from NC_048223.1 coordinate 79,835,676, forward strand.
CTCCAGCTCCTTCCCTTCCTCCAGGCTAGACCAACCCTAACCTTGGAGTCCAGCCTCCCTCAAAGAGTTCAAACTCACAGGATTCTGAAGAAGATTTAAATCATGGCCTTGAAACCACAGTGCTCATTTTTAAGAGGTCTTCTCTGGCTTGAGACAAAGTTTCATCTATTGCCCTGTTGGGGGTGAGGGCGGGCAAGGTGAGTCAAAACTTAAGTAGGTTGTCCTGGGTTTTGAGCATCGAAATGCAGGGGGGAAGGAACGTTGCTTCACTGTACAGATGTCAGGAAAGGGTAGCCAGCTTGGGAGCAGGTGGCTAAGGGGAGAAGTGTTCTAGTTTTCCAAGGGCCTATCTGAAGGCTGCCTCTCTGTCTTTAGAGGCTTGCCCGCAGGAGACTTCTGCAGGAGCCTGTGGTCCCTCTGGCCATGGCGTGGCCCTGGAGGGCTCTCAGGCATCACATCAAGTGACAGTGGCTCTCCTTCTCACCCACTGTCCATAGTAGCCTTGGGCTGGCACCTGCTGACAGTCTCCTTGGACCTGCAGGGGTCTGTTTGCGCTCGGAGCTGGCAGGGCAATAGAAAGGCAAGCCCGTGGCTCTTATCCGTCCACAACTTTGCCTTCATCCAAGAGAGCTAAACTGTCTGACAGGAACTAGGGGACTTTGCCATCATCACCACCCCCAAAACAAATCCCCCAAAGACATGGGTGCTACAGAGACACAAAGAACACTCGTTTTAGAACACAAATACATAAATTTTTAATCTGCGAAAAATACAAAATGAAACCATGTACAAGTTATGTACAAACCCTTTTTACAAGACAAGAGAGTTATCACTGGTTGTTACAGGTGACAGAGTTGGGTAGGTCATTTCAGAGCACCGGCATTGCTTCTCCTCTCCAATTCCCGGTCAGTCACAGTAACTAATCATAATCATAGTCATAATGCCGACAAGCGAACGTTTGAAAGACAGATGAATAAGCCACGCTCTTTTTCCTTAATGAACATGTAGGCTGACCTCTGTGGAAGTGTATTTTTTTTCGTGTCCCCTGAAAAAACATTGAGTGCAGATTTTGGTGTTAAGAGGGGAAAGGTTTCTTTTTCAGCATCTGGGGAGTGGGATGTGGGCCAGAAGTTTTAGGCAGGATGCGACTGTGCCACCTGGGAATGGAAGGTTTTTAATTAGGATTTCCAGGCCGAGTTTGGTTTATGTCTGAAATGTTGCAGTTCTGGTCAAATGTGTCTCCGGCTGTACTTAGCAGCAGGAAGGGAAAGGCAGCAGGCCGCTCTGGGGCAGCGGGGCTTTGCTTATTGTAGAAGTGGGGCTCTGGCAACCTTGTTGGCAGGGATCCCTTACCTGCTGGCTGCCTCTCACGCTGACCCTGAATCCCGTGTGAGGGGAGCTCTGCTTTGCTCCGGTAGGCACGTGTCCGTGCCATGCGTACGTTCCCAGCTAAGATTCTGAACAGCCAGCCCGGCCATGCTTCCTAAGGCAGGCCTACTGGAGAGCTCAGGAGTCACTTTTGTCCCTGTTCTGCTGAAGAGCAAGGTGCAGGAGAAGAAACACAGATGTCCTCAAGGGGATAAACAGACTGAAGGAAAGCTTTTTCAACTTAAAATCTACCTAGAAATTCAGGTCGGTTTTCACTGCGCCAAAAATCCTCTCTCCTCCTGCTGCCTGCCCAGAAGAGCCACCAAAGCAAAGTGATTGTCACATTTGTTCTAAGAATGCTGAAACCAAAGCTTCCAGTGTGTGTGTTGTTTGGGAAGGGATGGAGAATAATGGGGTGACATGAACATGGAGGGGAAAGAAGAGACCCATCCCAAGATCCCTCTCCTTTGAGTCCTTCTCCAGAAAAGGTGTCAGCAATCTAGAAGATCTGCCCGCCCTGCATTTCCCATGGCGTCCAAAGTAACACATAGAGGCTGACTCGGCCTGGCCTGAGCCCGGCCTCAGGACAAGCTCTGGGGATAAAGACAAATAAGCAACGTCATTGCCCTTATCAAGTGAGTCCTTTCACTTCTGAGTCATCCTCTCCAGGACCCTTCATCTCCAATCTCATAGATGACCCACCCTCTCTTTCTTAGAGTTTCCCTTTCTTGCTTGCCATTTTCCTAGTTCTGGAGTACCCTAGATCTCCTATCCCAAGAGTATCTACTTTTATTGGTCCTTTTATCCCCTATAAATATGGCTGCAGTCCCCTAAGAGTCTTCTGCCAGATGGCCTTCCAGGCCTATGCTTCCTCCTTTGGAAGATTCAGCCATGCTCCCCACTTCACAAGGACCTCCTGATTCCAAATCCACAGGGCCTGCTGGAAGCCTCTCCCCAGCTCCACTTGCCCACTCATTTGGCTGCAAGGCCTTCCCTTGTGGAAAGCTCTCAGCTTCTCCTACTCTGAATGAATCCAATACAACATTGTCCATCTGCCCACATTTGCTGGCTCCCCTTCCTGTCTTCTTTTCTTCTTTCCTATTCTTCCACATGGTTCTTCCCTTCAGGTCCAAACTCAGTGTTTCTTTCACAAAGAACCTTTCCAGAACCATCACTGCCCCAACACCCAATCCATACAGCAGTCCCTACAACTCCAACTAAACTTCTACTAGTATGACCCATAACATCTGTGGAAAGTGGGTGCTGCATCTGCTGTTTTTGGCTTGGAGTGTGCACCCTTGAGAACTCCAGGCAGCTGAGAAAAACGTTTAACTTTGCACATGCTCTCCTGATGACTTCCAGGAGGAACTGACATCTCAAAACTTTCAATCTAAAAAACGTTCAGGCATTGGTGTTCATCACTCTGTTTAAAACTTTCAGTGGCTTTCCATGGCATTCTAAATCAAGTCTTGACCTCTTGGCTTGCCCCTTCAGACTATTTCCTAAGGTCTCATCTTAGATTTCTTCAGCTCCCCTACAAGATCATGTCACCAGAGACAAAATGGCCTATGTATTGAAATCACATTCCCACCAACGAGCCATGGCCCATTAAGTTGCCTCTTCTAGAAAACCTTCATTCTCTGAATTTCTCCAGCCAGGTATTTCCCATTGAAGTACCTTCAAAACCCATCAAGCACTATATCACACTGTATTCTTCTCAACCCATATATTTCAATGCAACCTCTCCTTCCTTTCCACCCAAAGCACTAACTCTCGATACCGCATACCTGCACTTGGCTGATGGTGCTTGAAACTCCTGCTTCTATCATTTTGTTTTTGTTCTTTCTTCCTAGTTCCTACATGCATGTCCTAGTTTGGCCTGTTTTTAGAGACTTAAGTCTTGGGCCCTTTTTCAAAAAATGAGGCAAAAAAGGAAAGTCTGGTGCAGATAGTCTAACTGCACATTCCTCCCCCAGTCTAAACACATGAGGCTGTGATATAACACAGCCTCTGACTGGTGTTCAGCTAAAGGGTTGCTGCTTAGGGGCACACGGGCTCCTTTCCCTCTGTACATGTTCCAAACAAGCTTGCCAGAGCAATGGCAAATTAGGCTCTGTAGTTCCTTGGGAAATAAAATTAAGGATAAAAAGTATACTCTGAACTGTCTTATTTTATGGCAATTTTTAAAATACGAACAACTGGTATTGCATGGGCAACAACCAACCAGAGCAGACTTCACTTAAAAAACCAATATGGCCACGCTCGTACAAACTGCCTGGAAATCATTTCTAATTACTACTCTCTCGCTAATAATTCCAAAGGGCCATATCACCACTTTATATGATCATGGGATTTAAGTGCCAAATCACCTCTGCTGGATAGAAAAATAAACGCACTTTGGAAACATGGGGTATGTAGGGGAGGGGCAGAAAGGGAATTTGCCAGATGAGTTATATGTGAATTCTCAGTTCCATTGCTTTTTAAAGAGGATAAGTCAAGCCCTAAATAGTAAAGTTCCTCTGAAGGACCACAGTGATTTTACCACCATTCCAAAAGCCACAAAGAGGAACAGAATAGAGAATAGACAGACTATAGGGACAGAAGAGAAAATGAACAGATTCAGCAGTAGAAAGTTATGTCCCAGTTGAATGGATCTGTTTAGTCTCCTGTGCGTAAGCTCATGATCAAATAAATTGGTTCTCATCGAAAATGAAGAATGATAGATGAAAATTAGACTTATGAATGTAAGTAATAAAAAGGGAGTGTACTAATGGAAGAAAAGAAATCAAATAAACAAGACAAGAAATGAAGTGAGAAGTAAGATGGGTTGCTTGGTTCCTAAAGCCCAGATCCACCTGCAGAAATAAAAATGAGGAAAAATCGCAGGAATCTAGGGGTCATTAGACTCTAACTACATGCTGAAAAGTGGAGATATGGGTTAGAGATGAAGGGATTGACTGGAACTGAGCTTGGAGCCAAGAAAAGGGTCAGGCAGGGCTGAGATGGAAAAGAAAACTCTAGGAACACCCAGAAAAATCTGACCCAGTGTGACCGAGGAGAACCTGAATTTTGAAATTGCATTTTGAACCTAAGACTCCAAAGTGTGGAACAGAGGCGTGAACTTAGCTTTCACATGCCCAGAGCTGAAATCACACGCCACTCTCAAGAGTATCGCTTGGGGGGCGCCTGGGTAGCGCAGTCGTTAAGCGTCTGCCTTCGGCTCAGGGCGTGATCCCGGTGTTTCGGGATCGAGTCCCACATAGGACTCCTCCGCTGGGAGCCTGCTTCTTCCTCTCCCACTCCCCTGCTGTGTTCCCTCTCTCACTGGCTGTCTCTCTGTCACATAAATAAAAATAAAATCTTTAAAAAAAAAAAAAAAGAGTATCGCTTGGGTGCTGTAGCAAGAGGACCATCATTCCAGCGCAGGACAAGATTGCCTCCCAGGGCTATTCCCATACTCCCACTCCTCACCTAGCTCATGTCCTCCCAGACCTGAAAGGCACCTTAGGGCCATTTAGGTGAATCACTCTCATTTACAAATGAGGTCCCTGGGACTCCAAGGGTTTCACGAACATTCTCAAAGTGCATAGCTAGTTATTTGCAGATGTAACTTCTGAACACTCATATTAAACCACAAGTAAGGAAGTTGCACTCTTTCACCTTTCAACATGAAAATAATTCCCAATTTTCTTATGCTATCTCAGTTTCCCCCTTTTCCAACTCTAACCAAATAGTTCTAATCCCCTGTTGTTTAAAGTCTTTAATTAAGTTTTGTGCAAAATACATCATAAACTGCCCCACCTTTGAAAGGAAGGAGCTCTGGGTGTCCCCCAACATGCCTCAGTCACCACCACTTCTATTTAAAGTCTTTTATATTGGTTCAAGGGGATATTTTGAAATATAAAATTGCTTAGATGAAAGTAAAAGTTTTCTTAATAAGAAAGATGATGGTGGTGATGATGTCTTTGTAAACGGGTGCTTTCTGCTTTCTTAAATAGCCTCTTGATGAGTCTTTGATTCCCAAAGCACCCAGGAGTCTTTAGTTTGGGTAAGGACTTTTCTAGAACCCTAAACCGCGATGGGAAACCATAGTCTCACAAGACAGACAGTACCAATGATGATCATCATGGGTCTATGCTTAGTTTAGTCCGAAAAGCAGGGACGGGTCTGTCACAGTGGGTGGAAAGACGACCACTTCCCAGCCACAGAGATCAACACAGAGAAACGAATGAGGAAGCTCTAGCATTGCCTTGAGCCCTTCAGTGGTCTTACAATCTTGTTTCTGTTCTCGTGTCACTTTGAACATACCAGGCACCAGCTTTTGCCAAAAGAGCCACCAAGCAGGCATTTTGCATACTTCCTCAAAAAAAAAAAAAGCCCTTTTTTTATTTTGTCTCAGGCAATTTATTATTGAATTGTTACTGAATTCGTTATCAAAAGCTAACCATGAGCTCGCTGCTCTACCGCAGAAGAAAACAGATTCCTGCCAATTAGTTTTGGCGGCAGCCCTTTGCTCTAGGAAACCATTTTAGCCATTTTGGTCAAAAGGAAAAAAAAGTTTTCTTTCAGCAATACTTGAATGGAAAGCAAAGGAAAAAAAAACGAAAGGAAAAGGAGTTTAGATTGAAATCTCTAGCCATGATGGTCACGGAGTTGACGCTTGGGTTTTCAGACTGGCTTGGTGTGGAGAGATGGGCTCGAGAGGCACAGGACACTGTGTTCCTCTGAGGGAAGATCATGGAGGCAGCCACATCGCCTGCCAGAGGACACCAAACAGTTATGACAAATTCAGAAATGGTTATCAGGAAGAGGAGTGAAGAAGAGTCCACCAGGGTTCACGAAGGAAAGAAGAGCGTGGATTGATGTGAGCGTACTAAGGTGACCCCAAAGCAAAACCATTATGCAGAAGAAGGCCTAGCTTTCAGGAACGTCGCGGAACCCAAACAAGGGATTCACCCCCACAGACCCGTTTTACTTCTGTTGGAAACCAGGAAATGTTCGTAAGCCTGAATATAGACTGCTGACGTCATTTTAGTCTGCTGTGTAGACTAGTGGTTGGTTATAAGTGGTTTTTAAACAATCCAATTGGACATACATTATATTCACAATACTTTTATAGAACTACTTCTATGGGATGTGACAACAGGGCAACCACAGTCTGACAAGTCACTTCAGGACGGCGCCTACAAGGCAGAAGCACGACTACATGGGCTCTGCAGGGTGTAGACAGGGATGGAAGCTCATTTTGCCTACACTGGTCATTGGAGTACTTAGTGGACATATGTTTCCATGGTGATTTCATTGCTTGGCTCTGATCTGATTTGCACTAATTACCTAAGTACCACAGGGTCACGGCCTAAAGAATTAATGGAAGAGGTATCATGGGACTTTGGAGGGACATTTTGGTAAGTTTGGTTTCTTCAAGTGTCCACGGTTTACATTTTTAAGGAAAGAAAAATCACTATCACGTCCATGCTTCTCCATAGACCCTGATGACTGTATAAAAGATCGATCATTTTGAAGTTGAAAGATTCGCTCAATCGTGTGGAACGTAAACAGTTGCTGGGACGACTGGACACCGAGCATGCAAGCCACGGCAGAGCTCTGAGACTTGGTAATTGTGTCTGATGGCTAGAAAAATCTTTGAGCACAGTTGGAAGTGGTTGAGACATTTGAATTCATTGCTGGTCCTTTTCAAAGGCCTTTTCTAACAGTCTGTATTGAGTGCATTCATTGCTTTCCTTTTGTCGTTATTATGTTTTACACTGTTGCCGCAAGTTTGTGTGTTTTGTCCCAGCAACTAAAGGATATCCTGGAAAAAATAAAATCTGGGCAAAAGTAGTCTTGACTGTGAAAATTTTTCTGGCTTTTTAAACAAAAACTCAGTGAAAAGAACAAATGTGTGATCATATCCCATTGTTAAGTGAAACTATCCACTGGTGTTTACAAACTTTCAGGCTAAAAGCTCTGAGACTTGGGGCGTGGGGAAAAAGTCCACCAGAACCTTCCTGAGTTGAAATTCCTCTACTTGCGTGGGTGGTTTGGACATAGGAAATAGGAAGCATAACAGCATGGAGGAGTCCCCACCGTTTGCACCACAACAGAGCAATATCTCGAGTGCATCTGGTCCTCAACTTCTATGTCCCAGGCGTCTCACAACCTTTCTGGCATCGTTCGTTGGCCGGATAAACCTGATCTGGCAATTGTAGAAAAGCTGCAAGAAGGTCTTCCCTTTAAATATATGAACAAAGGGATGAGCAATACAGAATGAAAACTAAAACTACAAAAATATGACTTTCAACTGAGAAAATAAATAAGTTTCCATTTATTAAGAGCTGGTGTCAGTGCAGCTAAGATACACACCCATCCAGGAAATTCGCCTTCCCCCTTTTGTCTCCTTCTACGAATTTACTGAAGTACATGTTTACATCATTGGACCATTTTAAAATTGTTTTAATAATCCATTTCCCTTCCTTACAATTATTTGTGGTGGTGACCATCATTCTCCTCAAAGGAAAAGAGAGAAAGAAGAGAAATACGCATTAAGGAGTCTGGCCACTTACTCATGTTGATTTTGCATTGTTTAGATATAGGGAAGATATTTGACAATGAAAAAAAAAAGAAAAAATATATTTTCTTTCTAATAAATAAAAATAATTTAAAATGCTAGAGGCTATACATGACTATTTTAGTATGTTCATTTATAAATGAAATCATTTCCTTTTCCAAAATACATGGAAGCAATATTCAAGGCAGACAAAGAGAAAGATCTGTCTACTTTATTTTTCTTGCAATTCTCATTTATCCTAACATTTCCACCAGTGATTCAGTATGTAAGAGGAAGAAAAGTCACATCACCATTTATGAAGTTTGTCAGGCTTTAAAAAAATAGTTCTGGTCTCCTGGGAGTCAACATTCATCTTCAACTTCTCTGATTGGTGGAATCAAGCTGCTTGTGGATTTATATTGGTTGATCTGGTTAGCCATGTGGGTACTCATGGGCTTGATCTGAATGTTTCTGGGATAGGCATTATCCGGTTCATCTGTAAACCATTTCTTTTCTGCTAAAGGGCAAAACGGATAGAGAACAAGAAGGAGAAATGAGAAGCTTAATTAGTCCTAGGGTAAAGCCTTTGGAAAGTTCATTGAAAAAAATGCACAAATGTAATCGATAGAAGCTGACAGTGAGTAGTTGCTAAGAGATAGTGCGGTGTAGGGAGAACCCCAGAACGTGGGACACCTCTGCTGCTTGTGGCAAGGGATGACCAGTGCACCCTTGGGACTTGGAGGCACCGTGGGTGGACCTCTGAGAATAAGGAGGGGTTGGAGGAGGAACTCCAGCAATGTTCTCTGGGGTTCCTTTAGTGTCCTGGAAAGCTTTGGTGGGAAGGAGATGTTGAATATATCAAATATTGGGCATGAACATTGTGCCTGAGGAAAGATCTGTGCGTTCACGGATTTGAGCAGAACGTGAGGGACATTGTCCCTGACACAGAGCCAGTGATCTAACATCTTATGCAGGATTTCCTCCTCTCAACCTGGACTTGGCTTTGTTTGTAACAGGCATACTTGAAGTTATAGCTCAATACACCACTCTTTTTTTTTTTTTTTTGCAGCCAGTTTTGAGGGTCTTAAAGTAAGCCCACAGGTTTTGCTGGGCAATGAGACTCAAAATCAGAATAGCAACCAAAGTTTGAAGACGATTTTGAGATGGTTTTCATTGCAAGAAAGAAAACTCTGTGTTGGTAAAAAGTTATGAAAAGAATTCCTGGTGGCAATATCTTAACCGACTATAATAACCCGAGCTGTTGACAAGGGAGCTGGACGAAGTCTTGGCATTTCATTTCCACCCTAAATACAGAGATGGCTGCGAGAATGCTGAGTCAGAGCATTCAGAGGGGTGAGGGGAGGGGGGTGGGAAAGAAAAGAGCCTAGCATCCTCTCAGCATTTCAGTTCTGTTTTACAGGACACAGGCCTCACCCCTGCCTTTTTCTAGGATTGAAACTTTCGGGATAACCGGCCATGTGTCCAGACATGAAGAGACTGGGCAAATAGGACATTCTAACTGGGGACTCATATTGTGGCTCAGGAAAAGAAAAGAAAAAGGGGGGAAGCTTTCAGGCACACCCACAGCTCTAGAGATAATGGCCTCTTCTTTATTAGAACAAGTCACAACTGCCTTGTCAGGGGTCCCAGACTGATCTATTAACCAAAATTGCTCACCTGGCTTGATAGAAGAGTGTGTGTGTGTGCGTGTGTGCACGTGTGCACGTCTGTACGTCTGTCTGTCTGATAGGTTAATGATCTATAAATTCAGCATCTGTGATCAGCTCAAAACGGCTCTGCATGTTTCTCCTGGATGCGTCCTCTCTCTCCTGCTGTGTCAAGTCTGAGCCCTCAGTGTAAACCGTGTCACTGGAGAGGGGGTGTGCCTTGGGGAGATCTTGTTCACTACCCTTTGTTCGGCAGCTCAGTTTACCCCCAGGACACGACTGTCTCTCGGATGGTTCTCCACTCCCCTTTCTCCTGCGCTGGCTCTCTCACCTATTATAATTAAGTTCACTTTGATTTGAACAGATTGGACGATAGGCATTCATAATGCTACCTCCTCACAGTGAAGCTAACTGATTAAGTGCTTTAAATTATTCCCCCTGACAGAATGATAAAGTTACAATCTGTTCTGAGATGATCTACAGCTTGCCAGACTCCTACAGCTTCTTTCTACATTCATTTATCTTTTTGTCAAGCAGAGTTTTTTTTTTCTAAGCTTCAATTCCATAGATCTTTTAAAGTCATCAGCACATCTGAATTATTAATGAGGCTTTAGAGGCAAGGTTCCTGATGGACTGGTTAAAAAAGGTTGTATAGAAATCCAGGACTGTGTACACATCAAAATAATTTCAGCTCCATTTAAAAAACCATTTAGTTCAAGTGTGACATAGATGAACCATTATGCATTTGTGGAAACCAATTTTTTGTGATCTACGATTAAACTAACCTTTCAGAGAGGAGTAGAGTGTGATGGTTATGTTTTAAAAGCATTGCCAGGCTGCTGAAACAATTTCAAACTATGACTTTTTCCAATGGTTTATGTGTAAAGATGATTTTCAGAAGAGCGGAATGGGGCGTCTGTGCTGTTTGCCTGAGCTGCCCTTGGTTTTGGCTGTGCCGCTGTGGGGACTGATGGTGCAAAGGGATTTAGTGCTAGGTTGGACATGCCAGGTTGGAAAGGAAACTGAATTCTGCTGATGGAAGCGAGTAGGTCTTTTGGGCGAAAGACCTAAGACAGCTGCAATTTGCTGAAATTTTTACAACTGCTGCAGAGAATAATTGTTCAGAATTTAGTCTTTACAGTTCAATTCAAAGTTGGCATTTTGACCTTTCGTGGCAGAGAGAATATCAATTCCTTCTGCTGTCGGTAAGAAAGAGAGCATTATTTCCCCCATTTAAGCTCCGTTCTCTCTTTCCTTCTACACTTCTTGCCATAGAAGAAAATCTATGCAGAGTAGCCCCTGTGTTTTTGGCCATTCAGCTTCCACACAAGAAGTGTTCGAGCACGTCCTGGTGATGAGTTGAGGTTTTCATTACGTCTGAGAAACAGGCTTTTTAATTTGGGTGCCTTGTAAGATATAAATATATATGTTGTTGGAGACTTGATTGGATAGGATGTTGAGGAAATAGAAATATATTAATGCTCTGAGCATTCTAGTAAAATATCCAGGGACAAAGGTCGTTTCTGAAGAGATTCTCTCAAAAGGCATCAGAGGAACACACACTTTAGTGATCGTTACTCATTTGCTTCAACGGAAAGTGCTTGAAGCATGACGATGACACTTTGGTTTATTGACTCTCACCTTCCAAAGAAGAAACTGTGCCAATGGGAGCCTAGAACACTGGCCATGAGGAAGAATACTCAGGGAAGGGATTCAAATGAGTGCTGAAGTGGTCCAGGATAAATGCAAATCCTTGAGTTTATCTCCTCTCCAAGCCTCATTTCACAGGCCAGAAAGATTTCCGGGAGCTTTGATTTTGTCCCTAAGATGGGAAGGGCAATGGATCTGGCTGTGAGGGCCTCCTAGGGGCCAGAGGAAAACAGCCCCATTTGTCAACAAGCCTCTGGAGGCTGCTAAGCATGACGTCATCACAGCAGGGGTAGTGTGTGACCCCCCCCCCCAATCAGGGACAGGAGGCGTGGCAGTCTCTGGTGAGTGGGCTAGTAGCACGAGATAAAACCTGGGCATGGACTGCAGAGAGATGCTTCTGAAAGAACCGGTTGTCGAGAGAAGGCACCTACGGAGACCAGCCGGACCATGAGCGATCCACCACGGACTGGCCCGGAGGTGTGGGCGGCGGAGATGGCGTGGGGCAGGAGGGTAAGGACTGAGGGATCGGAGGTCTCCCACGGGAGTTGCATGGCTCCAATCAAGTCACTGTATAATTGATCTCAATTACGGTTTCTCGTCTGTAAAATGGGCTCATGACCAGATCTTCCTAACGCTGTTGTCTGGATGAAAGGGGCTAGCGCTGCCGAAGCGCTCACCACGGGCCCGGATGCATGGTAAGTAAATATGAACGCTTCTGCCTGTTGATGGTAGCAGCCGCCAGGAGGGCAGGGGGCAGAGTTCACAGTTTTAAATGCCACTCTGACACTTTCTGGCTGGATGACTTTGAACAAATCCGTCATACAGATTTCCTTCAAACAGATGTGCATGGCAGGTACATCTGAGCTTGTGTGAGGGTTGAGTGAGTTACTGGAGGTGAAGTGCTTAGAAGAGTCTGGCACTAAGTAAGCACTAAGGGGTTCGCAACATGAGTATTCTCAGCACTAAAGGGCTACGATGAGGATGGGTGGTCCTTTTCAGTGTGGCCACAAATGAACTGGGGGTGGAGATCTAAGAGTTGTAAATTGGGGTGCTGGCCTACAGAATGGGGATTTTGACATAGACGACAGAGGAGGATTTGCTGGGGTTATCTTCATTTGGAAGGAAAGGAGAGGAAGGAGTGACCCAATGTCTTTTCTGAGGAGTCCAGGGTTCCTACCCTGCTGCGGGACCTGTATCCTTAAAATAATGGCTTTGTACTCAACAGGTGCCCTACCCTACCCACAAGCCATCTGCATCTTCCATTGCTGAGATAGAAGGGTCCAGGATTAGAGCTAGGACTTCCTCAAGCCGCAAGGAGCCTGGAGGAGTAGGTTGTGGGAGGTAAGAACCTCAGACCTGGGCTGACCTGATCGCCTGGGTACCTGCAAGCAGAGAAACAGGCTTTACTGTGAAAATGGAGCCTCTTTGCTGGCTCTGTGGGTTGTCAGTGCTGTGGGATTCAGCCTTTTCATATAACTGCTCCCCAGAGAAGACTGCATTCAAGGAGAGACGATCATACAGCAAAGGGATCTGGAATAATTGGCCCTTTTCCTGCTGTACCACAAGCTGAGATTTAGAGAGAAAGGGCTGGAAAGGGAAGGGCTCCATTTGGAGAGAGACCACAGCTGAGAACAGTAAGCCCTAACCAGGAGCTGCAGCCTTCAAAGGTAACGCTGTGTGCTTGCACAGCTCACCTTTCCAGGATGCACGCTGCCATTTGCCCTCTGCCCTGCACACCCCACCCATGCATATTGCCTTCTTCCCCCTCCGTGGGTGAAGTGTGGCTATTTCATAGACATGACAACCGTCCGTACCAGAACCAAGCAGCCTCCATTTATGAAAACTGATGCTTATTTGCAGTTGTCCGCCATGACTCTATTTGCCTCTTTTAACTGAAAGTCTAATGCTGCCATTCACTGGGCAGAGCCAACTGCCCGCTCCAGCCCTTTTCTGGGGCCTTTGTGCAGCTGACATGCCAAGGACAGACTCTCCACTCTTCCCTTTGGGGATAATCCCTCTCACCTCCCTGTGCCACAGATGTGCGATCTCCTGGGGGGAGACAGGGAACCGGTTCAGTGCCAGGTGCCCGCAGCTTATTCTTCATCATGTTATGACAAAGCAGGGATGGGCTGAAGAAGCTGACTGAGACACTGATTTTTACCCTGTCTTGACTTCCACGGGCACCGAAGTTTCTACACGCTCCTCTTTATCCTCCAGAAGCCTGTTGCTATAGGAACCTGGCAGGTTGATTTAATTGTCTCTATTGGGATGCAGACACCTTTAGGCTTTTCCCATGCTGGAGAAGAGCCAGTCAAAGGTTTTACTGGCCATCTGAGATCTTGACAATGCTGGCAGGAGGCATAGTCAGTGTCTCTGTCTCACTGTACTTAACACGGCTATTCCCCATCTCAGAAGCCGTGAGCCCAGCTCGAGAAAGCGCCAACAGCACAGCAGCATCGGGAAGCACCCAGAGGCATTCTTGTTTTTTGTTTTTTTTTTTAAGTTTAAGCCAAGGGAGTAAAGATAATTGATAAAATGATGAAAGGTCTGAAAATATTTAAGATCAATTTATTTCAAAATATTTACTGAGCACTTATATTAAGGTTCTGGGTCACAACCTGTAATATTCATACAGAATTTGAAACTTCTCCTGGTTGTGGCAGAACCCTATGTATAAGGGTCCAGCTTTCTCTTCATCCATTTGAACTGGCTTCAGGAAGGACCCTGGGTAGTAGTCCTTCGGGTGTTGATGATTTTACGACCATCTGAGCGAGTGCTGACACTGAGAAGGCTTCACCCCACCTCCTGGTTTACCCACTTACTTAAGGTTCAGCCCTTTCAAAGCCTAAAGCAAACTGGACTGAATGGCTTACAAATTGCTTCTCTTCTAGAACAGTACAGATAAATGAGTTTCTAGCTGTTGCTCTTTTTAAATGCATATACTTTCTCTCCAAATAATTCTTTCACTTTCTACCTTTCCCTCTTTCTTTTTCTTTTCTTTCTTTCTTTCTTTCTTTCTTTCTTTCTTTCTTTCTTTTCTTTCTTTCCTTTCTTCTTTCTCTTTCTTCTTTCTTTCTTTCTCTTTCTATTTCATTCTCTTCTTTCTTCCTCTTCCTTTCTCTCTTCCTCTTTCTTTCTCTTGCTCTTCCTTCCTTCCTTATTTCATTCCTAGTCTTCTCTTCTTTCTTCCTTTCTTCCTCTTTCTTTCTCTCTTCCTCTTTCTTTCTTTCTCTCTCTCTCTCACTCTTCCTTCCTTCCTTCTTATTTCATTCCTAGTCTTTTCTTTTCTTTTTTTAGGGGGAGCAGGAAGGGGAGAGACATAATATGAGAATCTTGTATGCTCCCCTCCTAAAAGAACCTGAAAGGGGATTGAGGAAGTTTGGAGTCACATGGAAAACAATGGAGGATTTCTTGGTTCTATAGGGGAAAGTATAACATAGTAGTTTCAGCTAATAGAATAGAGGTCATAATGATACGTTTTCATCATTGAATGTATCATTAGCCAAATGCTACAGTCAACTCTCAGTTGTGTGCCCAAAGTCCCGGGAAAATTCCAAAGTTTCATCTCATGTCACAGTCTGTTCCCACTCCATCCCTGTCACAACATCATCTCATCAGAGCTGCTAACAGATTGTATATAAAACGCATTTTGGAATTACTTCTATCTGCCCAATCTCTTTTTGGGATGTAACAAATGCCTGAAAGGCAGGTGGCAGGAGAGACTTGGTTAATGCAGGGCCTGAGCCGTGAGGCCCCAGATAACTGGGCGTGCTCTGTGAGTTGATACATATAACTGAGCAGTTTTCATTTGGGGTCCTACTGATCAAACATAAAGGAGACCAATGCTTTTGTCACTAATAAACCTCTTGCTCTAAATTTAAAGGAGGATAAAATATGAGCCGAGAAGCAGGTTTGCCAAGTGGAATAACTAAAAATGGTTTCCAGCAAAGTTTATCCCCTGGCATCATACTTTGATTTAGCGGGTCTTGCCAAGATAAACACAGAGATGTGGTCAGACCGATGAGGGGCTGGGTTGGGGTGGTGGTGATGGGGGGAAGTGGAGGAAGCTGGGTTTCTTGATGGGAAAATGCTTTTGGACTTGGAGCAAGGTACCAAGGTGGGCAGGGAGGCCACGTGCAGATTTAAAGGCAAGCCAGATGGAGAGAAGTTCCCCCCAAATTACCCAACCCCAAAACCAAGAACACCAAAACAAACTCTAAGGGATCTAGCAGTAGCAGCCGCACAGCCTCATGGCGCTGAGCAATTTAGAAAGTGGAGGAAGGAGGAGAAGTAGGGAAGGAAGAGGAGGGGAAAGGGGAGGAAAAAAAAAAAAAGCAAAACAAACTAAATAAAACCACAAACAGAACAATAAAAATAAAAATAAACAAACCAATAACAGAATAAAATTTGTAACTCCTTTTTTTTTTTTTAATTTCACAAAAGTTTTCACAAGGACAACGTTATAGAAGAAAACCCCCAGCAGTGGCTAGGTCATGCAGAACCATTAATTGTCATACCTTGGCCCATTCTATTCATCCTTGTTGCACTTTAGAGAGAGAAGTAAGCTATGTGAGTTTTACAATGCTTTTAAACTGTCATATTTCCTGTTGAGCACTTTAACTGGCACATTCTTATAGTTATAAATGTTCTATGGGCACAACTTTATAACCTTCTTTGCAAAGAATGCATGAAAAGCTCATCATGATTCCAAACTGGGGTATATGTGTGTGTATATATATACACACATATATGCGTATCTATATGTGTGTGTATATATGTAGAGAGATATATATAATTCTATATAAAAAGATAGATAGTTATACATAATATAGAAATTGATACATATAGGGAAAAAATAATTTGAAAAAATTCTTCCACTCATAGGGCTTTTTAATATACATGTATACAATTTTTCCCCACCCCGTTCCTGGTCTGAATACTGCACTGCCCTGTCTTTGGTATGGGGGCAGAAGTTCAGACTGAGCCTCACCATTCTGTCAGTAAAAGTGCTTGTCAATTCACACAGCAAGCAAATCTCCAAAACTACCATGCTTGGGGGGAGGGGGGTCCGAAATCTAAACTCAAAGCATTCACCATAAAAACACCTTTGTAGAGATGATATAGCTGTGGCATTTTTCTCCTCCCCTCCACCCCTATTCTGCTCAATGAAATTTTTTTAAAGTAGACATTTCCAATTGGTATCCACCAGCCCAGGGCTCGTCCACACGTACAGGAATTCGGTTCCGGTGGAGTTTGCCCATTTGTAGGAACTACTGCCCTGCCTAAAGCCTGATTTGCATGCATAAAACATCTGACAACTGGATATTGAAAAAGGGATTTTTCTACCTTTCCTCTCATGCTTACCAACTTTCAAAAAAGGAAGAAAGGAAGGAAAACAAAAGAAAAAAATACTTCTACAAAAATGTGTTTGGCTCACTGTTGCACACTTCTCCCCCACCTCGTGACAACAAGGAACAGCTCGCTGTTGTTGTCATTCGCCTGCCTGAGTGAACTGGCTATGTTCAAGGAACTGGGGAGGAGGAATTTTCCCACCAGCTCTCTGCTTTGGGACAGCCAGCACCATGCAGTTGTGCCAACAGTTTGGGGCGGTGGCTAGCTTTTGTCTTTGTTGAGTCAAAGGTGGCTCGATCCCCCAACCTTCTGATTTGTTTAGCATGTCGGCTCCTAGAAAAACATGATCTGTTGCTGGGTTTATCTTCCTCACGCTCTGCCATGGCCCCAGCCCCTGCTCCTACCTGGCACTGGGGCCCTAGCTAATCAAACAAAGGGGAGTAAAAAGGTCCCCTGAGAATGCATGGAAAAATACTCGCTCTTTCCTGAGCATTATTTATTCTGTACATAAGGTAAGTAATTCACCTTTTAAAAGATGTAAAAATCCCAGGAAGGCAGTTTTTAATGACTTACATCTGATATTTATGATACATATGGCTTTTCATCCCAAATGTCAAAAGTGAAAGAAAAAAAATAGCTAGTCATATGGCATAAGGAGACAGAATAACAATTTAATATGCAATCAAACCTCTGTTCACTTAAATTAAATGACTAGAATTTGATACATCCACAAATGGGATACTATTCTTTCCTCCACAGTAAGGGTAGAAATGTTCACACGAACTCCCAGAGGAAGTGAGCTCTGGGACAAAAAGGCCTTGGTGAGTAAAAAAATCTCAGATGTTCTCTTATAAAAGCAGGTGCTTAATAATCATCTACACAAATGGCGAAAGCCTTTTAAACGCTTCGCGAGACATCAGCCCAGAGAGTGGAAACAATCGATATGCTTTTGTTGCTTTTTGGTTGCTCCTTTCAAAGAAATGTGTATGTATATATTATTGCGTGTGTATTTAAAAAAAAAAATAGAAAGGAAGGAAGGAAGGAAAACAACAACAAAATCAAAACCCGAAGCACCCTGATAATCCTGATAAATCAGAACAAACTTTTCTTCTACATTAACTAAACTTGCTTTGCATAACTGACATCGATCACAATGGCTCGCCTCTACTCTGCGAACTCCTTCCTGCAGTGAGCTATTTATGTCTGGAGCATGCCTTTGGGTTATTTTTCCCCTAGAATCATAAATAACTTTTGGTCCTTCTGCTTATTTGCTGTTGTGCTCAAGGGTTTTATGGTGGTGAAATAAAAATGACAACCACATGCACACTATCATACATATGCAAATATGTGTAAAAAAAAGGGGGGGACTACAGGGGAAAAGGGGGAAAGTTACTGTTGGAAACACCCACTGGGGAAATGAGTGGCAGATACAGTTTCACACACGGTGGAAGTGGATACACATATCAGAGGCGCTCTTCCTGCACGTACTTCTGTTTGTCTCGGGACTCCCGGGACTTGGGTCGGTTCTGTCGGTTTGCCGTGGACGGGATGGAGTGCACAGAGGAGCTCTTCTTGCTGGAGGACTGGGACGAGTGGGAGGAATGGGAGAGGCTGGCCCGGGACTGGCCGGCGTTGTGGTCAAACTGCATCAAGCAGAAGATCAGGTCTGTCGGCACGAGCTCAAACTCGTACGGGGGGTTGGTGATGACGTACCTGCATGGGAAAGCAAAGGGGTCACGGATAACTGGCTGCATAGTTCACCTCCCTCTGCACCAAGAGGTTCCTCCGGTCTTGAAGAGCATCTGGAGGATGGGCTTCTAGCTGGTCCAAGGCCTTAAACATTCTCTTGCAAGCCAAACTAAATCATACTCTCTTTAGCTCAGGGCAGGAAGCCTGCCACCAGCCCTGGCAGCGATGCTGTATTAGGGCCTATGGTGGGAGAACCAAACTGTGCTTCCTACAGTCTGCATGCCCCTTTCAATTCAATATCAAGTTCAGTTCTGATCCTGAGTAGCCCAAATGCACGCAGGAGGTTCACGGAGTGCACCGCATCTTTCATTCTAGAATGTTCTGACCATCCCAGACACACATCGCAGGACCAAAAAAAAAAAAAAAATCACTGTTTCCTCTATAGTGGTACACCTCAAAGTGGGTCCTCAAGCCAGACATACCAGCATCATCCGGGAACTTAAAATGCAAATTCTTAAGCAACTCTACTCCAGATCTACGGAGTTAGATAAGCCGGGGATGGGGCCCAGCAATTTGTGTTTTGACAAGCTTTGCAGGTGATTCTCGTGCTCACTAAGCTTTGAGAACTCACTAGTCTACAGCAAGTAGTCTCAACTCGGGCTATGTGCCATAATCTCTGTGCAATAAAAAATTATCCATATTTTCAGTCCAGACCAAGTAAGTCAGAGAAATCGGAATATTTTTAAAAAACACCCCTGGTGATTCTAATGTGCAAGCAAAACTGAGAAATACTCATCTCTATAGCATTGTTTCTTGAGGTATGTTATCCAAATACACTGATTTTGGTAATTCTACAATGTACTTTTAATCTGGCGTTGCTATGAATTTATTTGAATGCAATTAGAAAAATATAACTAGCACACAAAAACTGTTATTTTTTTCTGCTTCAGTTGATAATACACAATTTTCTTGAAATAAAAAGTCCATTAAAAATATTTTCAGGGGCGCCTGGGTGGCACAGTGGTTAAGCATCTGCCTTCGGCTCAGGGCGTGGTCCCGGCGTTGTGGGATCGAGCCCCACATTGGGCTCCTCCGCTATGAGCCTGCTTCTTCCTCTCCCACTCCCCCTGCTTGTGTTCCCTCTCTCGCTGGCTGTCTCTATCTCTGTCAAAAAATAAATAAAATCTTTAAAAAATATATTTTCAGTAAAAATATAGGCATCTAAGTAAGATATGGCAAGGAACCATCTATCTTAAACACCAACAATATGAAATATCTCTCTAATAGGTACCAACAGAATAATCCCAGTAGCTGGAATTTGGAGGAGATGCTCCTATTCAGGAACTAATCTATAAAACTTGAATTCTTCCCACAATATCTTTATATCTGCTATGCGTAATTAAAGGAAAAACCTCCCATAACCTCAAACTCAGTGTTGGATATAATGTGGGCAGTCATTGGCAGACTGAGTGCATGTACATAGACCTCTGCCTTCATAGTGGGGGACAAGAGAGGGTATTTCTGTCTCTGCATTTGGGTTGGGAGAGCAGAGTGGAAATATACTCACCTCTTCGTGCATTGGCTGGGGGTGCTGAGGTGAGCATCTCTCAGCCGGTAAATTCCAAAACAAAGCATATTATATGTTTTCAGAGCTTTGCAGAACAGATCACCATAACAACCACCATCCTGGGAGACAAGAAAAGAACAGAGAGAAATAATTTTATTTGTCTGAAAGTCGAGGTCCAGGGGGAACAGAGCCTTTTTATGAAAGCTTGTTTTGGTGTCCCCTGAGTTGGAGGGTCTGTCCCCAGGGACTGAGGTTGAAGTCATCATTGTGATTAACAGCTTACATCCAAGACTGGTCATTTTTAGAGATCATATAATGATGGGGTTCTCCTCCAGTTCTCTCCAGTTTTCCATCTGTAGCAATGAGAGCCCTAAAGAGAGTGTGCCTCTCCCTCATTTGAAGTGAGGGTGTAAAGCTTGAAGGTCTCAGATGCATGTTGGGCTGAGAAGAAACCAGCTCTGCGAAATGGGGATTATGTTTAGCCCCACCTCAGCTGTAATCACTGTGATCTGACCGTGTTGTCAAAACTGCTCGAGTGATAATTAAAATCACTGCAAGGAGAAAAGACCCCACCAGGTACTATGGTGACAGACTCTTTCAGGGAAAGGACTGTGTGAAAAGCACAATTTACAGACCTCTGAGATGGCCGTGGTGGAAGAGAACGTGTTTCCCCAGGAGGCGGAGAGCTGCAGGCTGAATCAGTGAGATTCACAGTCCTAATCAGTTCACGGTCACCTTCCGAGGGTCTGGGGCCTGATGTGGAATGTGAAAGCAAACCCTCTCACTTAGGAATGTTGGCTTCATGCAGCCAGGTGGCTTTAGGTGGGCATCAGTACAGGAAGGGCCTGGAAGAATGACTTCTCTGGGAATATAGTGGCTGCCTTTGTCCCTCCTGTCATTGGAATTTCCGCATGGGCATCATATGACAGAACACAAATGGGGCCAAATCCTACCATTACTTAAAGTCTTTATCCTTCCAAAGCGTATTGGTAAGTCAATGATAGATCCCAGTCTAACAAAGGTCCTTACCCATAACCACGCCAAAATATGATGCAAGTCGGCATCGGGGTTTCAGAAGAAATAGAGAAAGTGACCCTTTCCCTGGGTGACACTATTATTTGTGCAATAAATGTATTTGTTCCCAAGACTTGTGGCGCCACCCCTTGAACACATCCATGGAGGTGGGGTCGGGCTGCGAATAAGGGTCAAGACTGCAGACTTTTGCCAGAGTACGTGAACCCATCTGGTGCGTGAAGCCCAAAGGGAGGCATTGGTCATCCCCTCTGCAGCAGGGAGGGCATAGGGGAAAGTGACTGGGTCCATCCTCAGAAATGCGAAGACCCAGGTCCAGAATTGGAGTCATTAAAGGACCCCCATGAGATGCTATTTGGCCGGTGGCTCAAGAAGCATGTTGGTGTTTACAAAACTTCCAGGGCCTGAGTCATACCCAGATACAAATACTCTGAATCCTGGGAACTGGGCATGGCCATCGGTGTTTTTAAAAGCTCCTCATAGGCTATGAATGTGCCTTTGGGGTGAAGTAGCCCTGAGATATGCCAAGACCCTGCGGAAAAGGGGTCTCAGGGTTGGCAGCATGCTGGAATCCCCTCATGCCTCCTAGCTCATGGTAGAAGATACCTAGGGGAGTGAGTAAGCCCACAGGCTCTGAAGCCAGGGTTCCTGGTGCAAATTCCTGATCGGGCCAATCCTCAGTCTCTCTGAGCCTCAGTTTCCTTACAATGTCTGATAATAGAACCTATGTCAAAGGATTGCCATGGGAATAAAACGAATGACCAATGTAAAGCACAGCGCCTGCTACCAGTAAACCATGAACATCACTTCAGAGTTATTTACCATAGAAAACAGAAAAGACAGGTGCCTAGGTCCTCACTGTCTGGCACCCAGTTCACTCAGCCCAAGTTATTCCCAATCAGTGGGCGCGGGTGACCTCTACACCATGAACTCACCCCCAAGTCCGCAAAGGGCCCATCCAGCAGCGCTAACTGGGCCACTCGGCAGCGGTCCCTATTGGCCAGCGTCTGGGGGGTGCTGTAACCCCCTCGAAGTGCGTTCTCCTCAGCAATCAGAGCCTCGAGCTCTGGAGTGGCTCCTCCAGTCACCAGGGTCCGGATCAGGGTAAGGATATTGTCGTTGAAGTATGTCTGGGGAGAGAGTTGGGGGGAAAAGTCCTTTAAGCAAACACCCTCACGTCACAACAATAGACATCCAAATTACAACTTTTCTTGGTATCGCCTGTTTAAAGTTCTGGCCTGTCTCTTCAAATAATTTTATGTGGGAAGTGAAAAGACAGCAGCCTCCAATTATTCCATTCTTTTCTCTCCTACTTGGTTCTGCCAGGAGAGCCTGACTTTTAAAAACCAATTCAGGGAACTTTCATTAAAGGGCTGAAATCTAAATGGTTGGTGTTTACCATAATTGGTGTTAGTAGGGATGCAAACACCGCTTCCTCTCTTCAAGTCTGCCTTGTCTACCAAGGGACTTTGGACTTGTGACACAAAATGCAGCCGGCCCCAGCTGCTAACCCAAGTACGACTATCTCTGAAGGTCCTGTCACCTTATGCCAGAAAGTCGCCTTCCCCAACAGTGGCAAAACTTCTTTCTGTGTAGGAAAGAGATGCCAAGAGCGTCATTAAGGCCACACGCTCAACAATTCACTACGTGCTTTGATAATAATCTAACCCAGAAGACTCTATTAATTAAATATGCCAGATAACATTACAAGGAGGTGGGTGTCCTGGTGTGTGCACTTTTGGTTTTGTTTTTTGCGGTCATCTCAATAGTCAGAGGCAAACATAGCACATTAGAGAAGTTTCCCTCAATTGTACATTTGTCTCACATCTGAAACATAACAGGTCTGTTGGGAACAAAACGATGGAGTTTAAAAAAATTAATAGGGTGTCAAATAAAAGAGCTCAAAAAGACATTTGTCACCCAGCCTAATTTGAGAAAAATCTCAAGTAAGGGTCTGCCGTCCATTTTCCAAGCTAAGAAAAAAGCAAGCAGGTGAAATGAATTCAAACCAGAGCTTGCCTGTGTCTTCTGAGGGCTTACAGACCTTTGGGAGTGGGTTAGGAAAGACAGCTGCATTTCACCTCAGCAATTTCTCAGACACTTGACCTGGCAAAATGTGGTGGGGAATAAACCAGGTAAGGACAAGTTCTCATGCTGGGCGGGCATCACTAGTTCTCTGTCTTGAGGGAGGTTGAGTAACCAGTTCTAGGCTTTGATACTCTCCTCAGCAAAATAAGCACAGTCATTAAGATCAAGTTCATATGCAAATTATTCCAGGAGGACTTCTGAGTTCAGATGATCGCTTCTCCTGGGGCAAGATTCACTTTCCTCAATGAAATACTGCAAAACACCCCAGCATGATAGACAATTCCAACAGCAAAGGAGACTAGGAATGTTACCCAGAAGGAGTCAGACCCTAAGGAGAATGCACGTCTCCTCTACCGGAGCTCAGATGTGCCCTGGTGCACAGAAGCAGACAGACAGAGTGCAAGTACAGGAGGTTGCGGGCTCGAGGGATGGAGTCAGGTGGTGGGTTTAACGCTGGCTTCACCTTGCAGTAGCTGTGTGACCCTGGAAAGTTATATGCCATTTTTGTGCCTCAGTTTCATGATCCGTAAAATGTATGAACAGAGTGGTTATAAGGACGGTAGACTAACACACGTGAGGCACGCAGAGCAGTGCGTGGTGCCCAGGAGGCACTGATCAGTGGGCAAACCAAGGTCTTGTATTTCATCCTTGCATCTGTACTTCTCAATCTGCTTCCATTCGAAGACCCTATTTGGGCTCGGGAATGACAAGGCAAAGACACCAGGGCCCTGCCTCCTGAGACTGGACAGCAGTAATGGGAAGAGACCCCCGAGGTGTGCTGTAGTGGAGGTGGCCTTGGGACACACCCGAAAACATCTCCGAAGTTTTCACAGGTAAATCCTCTGCCCCACAGTCAGATAGCACCTCAGTAGAAGCTGGAGACCCGTCCTTCACCCTGGGGCACATTCAACGTGTGAGTGCTGGGCATGAACTCTGACAAGGGCCTTTGCGCTCTAATTACCCCTTTAGATCAAGACCAAGAGGATGGCAGAACATTCACAACCTCATATACCAAACTCTGTTTTTTGGTAGAAACAAATAAAGGTAGAGAGAAATTTAAAAAGCCAGTATAAATATTTTTTACCAGGGAACCACAGTATTTAAGATATAAAGGAAAAGCATCATGTTGAATGATTAAATGGTTGCTGGAAGAAGTAAAAGGAAAAGAAGCATTCATTTTAGAATGAAATAAAATTTTAAAAAAATACAATTTCTATAAGAAGTAAAAGAACAGATTATAAGAAAGCTGACTTCATACAACTTACCCAATTTTTTTATGTAAGATATTTTTAGAGTAAGAATCCAATAAACTTTCACGATAAAAACATTCAACGAGCTAGGAATAGAAGGAAATTTCTTCAACCTGATAAAGGTCATGTATCGAAAACCCAAATTTAACAGCGGACTTATTGGTGAAAGACTGGATGCTCTCCCCTTAGAATCAGGAACAAGACAAGGAAGTCAGCTCTTAGCACTTCTATTCAACACAGCACTGGGAGCTCTAGCCGAGACTAGAAAGAAATGAAGTAACCACATCGGAAAGAAAGAAGTACAATGATCTCTGTTTACAGAGAATATGATGTTATATATAGAAAATTCTAAGGTATCTATTAAAATTCAATTATAGATAATAAACATGTTCAACAAGTTTGCAGGTACAAAGTCAATATACAAAAAATCATTTGTATATCTATACACTTGCAATGAACAATACAAGAATAAAATTAAGAGATTCCATTTATAATAGCATCACAAAGAATAAATACTTAGGAATAAATTTAACTGAGGAAGTACAAGACTGGTACACTGAAAACTACAAAATATTGTTGAAGGACATTAAGGAAATCTAAATCATGGAAAGGCATCCCATGTTTATAGATTGGAAGTCTTAATGATATTAAGACAGTAGTATTCCCCCAATTTTGAGATTCAGTACAATCTCTGTCAAAACCCCCAAAACCATTTTCATAGAGATGGAAAAGCTGACTCTAAAATTCATATGAGAGGTGCCTAGGTGGCTCAGTGGGTGAAGCGTCTGCCTTTGGCTCAGGTCATGATCTCAGGGTCCTGCGATCGAGTACCACATTGGGCCCCCTGCTCAGTGGGGAGTCTGCTTCTCCCTCTCCCTCTGCCCCCCACCCTGCTTATGCTCTCTCTCTTTCTCTCTCTCTCAAATACATAAATAAAACCCTAAAAAATTTAAAAAAATAATAAAATTCATATAAAGTTGCAAGCACTCCATACAACCAATCTAAAATCACACTACCTAATTTCAAAACACACTACAACACTATTATAATCAAGACAGTGTAGTATTGACATAAGGACAGACTTGGGACTGAATTGAGAGTCCAGAAAGAAATTCATATGCTTTTGGTCAATTGATCTCTACAACGGTGCCAAGACCATTCCATGGAGAAAGAACATAGTCTCTTAAACAAATGGTGCTACAATTCTTGGGCTTCCATATTCAGAAGAATAAATTTGGACCCCTACCTCACACCATATGCAAAAATTAATTCAAAATGGATCAAAGACCTAAATGTAACAGCTAAAACTATGAAACGCTTAGAAGAAAACATAGGCTAAATTGTCATGACCTTTGATTTGAAAATGGATTCTTAAATATGACACTCAAAGCATAGGAGACACTCAAAGCATAGGAAATCTCCCCAAAAAAGATAAATTTAACTTCATCAAAGTTAAAATTTTTGTGCATCAAAGTACACTATCCAGAAAGTGAAAAAAAAAAAAGCCTTACAGAATGAGAGAAAATATTTGCAAATCATGTATCTGATAAAGTCTAGTATCCAGAATATATATGCATAATATATATGTAATCTTAAGTAAGATACATATATAAAATCATTATATATATAAAATCTTACATCCCAACAACATAAAGAAAAATAACCCAATTTTAAAAATGGACAAAAGACTTAAACATTTCTCAAAAAGAAGATATACAAATGGCCAACAAAATAAATGAAAGGATGCTTGACATCGCTAGTCATCAGGAAAATGCAAATCAAAACCACAATGAGATACCTCTTTACACTCACTGGGATGGCTATAATCAGAAAGACAAATCATAACAAGAGTTGGTGAGGATGTCGAGAAACTGCAACACGAACACTCTGCTGGTGGGAATATAAAATGATACTGCCACTCTGAGAAACAGTTTAGCAGTTCCTCATATGGTTAAACAGAGTTATATAACCCAGCAATTCTACTTCTATATATACCCAAGAGAAATTTTAAAAATATGTCCATATGAAAACGTGTATACGTATGTTTATAGCAACATTATTCATAACAGCCAAAAACGGAAATAGCCCAAATGTCTATCACCTAATGTATGCATAAATAAAATGTGTTATATCCATGCATGAGTATTATTCAGCTATACAAATATTATTCATACCATAAAAAGGTATGAAGTACTAATACCTTGAAAACATTATGTTAAGTGAAAGAAGTCAGTCACAAAAGACTACATACTGTATGATTCCATTTATATGAAATGTCTAGAAGAAGCAAATCTATAAAGATAGGTAATAGATTAATGGCTGCTTAGGGCTGGGGGAGGGGGACAGAGGTTAGTGGGGGTTGCTAAAGGGTATGGAGGGTTTTGCTGAGGCAATGAAAATGTTCCAAAATTGACTGTGGTGATGGTTGTACGTATTTGTGATTACACTAAAAATCACAGAATTGTACATTTTCAATGGGAGAATTGCATGATTATTAATTATATCTCAATAAAGGTGTTAAAAGAGAAATAGTTAAAAGGTAACTAAACTTATAATGGCCAGATTTTTATCCATTAAGAAACAATTACAGTACTGTATTGTACACTGAAAAATTTAAGTGGGTAGATCTCATGTGAAGTGTTCTTATTAAAACAATAATGAAAAAGAGGCACTATGTTGTAGAACTAAAAATCACATACACACAACATCAGTAATGTGGAAGTAAGAGTAAGAAGTTGGCCGAAACTATATAGAAAAATATGTAGAGATCTTTCTTTTCTTTCTTTCCATTCTTTTCTCTCTTTCTTTCTTCCTTTGCTTTTTCTTTCCTTTCTTTTCTTTCTTTCTCTCTTCTTTCTTTTCTTTCTTTCTTTTTTCCTTCCTTCCTTCCTTTCCTTTCTTTCTGCCTGCCTGCCTGCCTGTCTTTTTTTTATGAGAATGTTGGTAGATATTGAGGAAAGACAACAGAGGTCAAATTGATAAATACCAAGTGTTCACAAGTTAATGCTGTAAACAAAATTCGAGCAGGTAAAAATGAGTAAGCAAGCAAGGAAACAAATGAACACAACCTATCCTGAGCTGAGAGAATGAACTGAGGATGTGGACTGAAACGGCTCACCAAGTAATGTGGCCATCACTTAAATCTGTAACAGGTGAATATTTAAATTTAAAAATATTAAATGAAGAAGACATGTGACCAAACACAATACTGTAAGGGAAAAAAAAAAAGTATGCAATCAGTTAGCCAGAGACTTCTCTAGAAAACTTAAGAATGATGCCAACTGAGTTTTGAAAGGACACATTTATACCAAGAATTCTACATGCAGGGGCGCCTGGGTGGCACAGCGGTTAAGCGTCTGCCTTCGGCTCAGGGCGTGATCCCGGTGTTATGGGATCGAGCCCCACA
The DNA here is from genome assembly GCF_002007445.2 of Ailuropoda melanoleuca. Classification (NCBI taxonomy): domain Eukaryota; kingdom Metazoa; phylum Chordata; class Mammalia; order Carnivora; family Ursidae; genus Ailuropoda; species Ailuropoda melanoleuca. The sequence continues at coordinate 79,863,292 of NC_048223.1, forward strand.
TCAGGCTCTTCCACTATGAGCCTGCTTCTTCCTCTCCCACTCCCCCTGCTTGTGTTCTCTCTCTCACTGGCTGTCTCTATCTCTGTCAAATAAATAAAAATCTTTAAAAAAAAAAAAAGAATTCTACATGCAGCTAAATCATCAATTATTTGTGAAGGCAATAGAAATATTTTAAAAAAAGAAATATTTTTGAATCTCTGAGTATCTAAGCATTTATTGATTCACTTCATTAAAAAATACTCAAGAACAAAAGTCAGCATCCTTCAAGTTCATTTGAAACTTTTAGAAATTAAAAAATGAGCAACTTTGGTTTAAAAATACTGGTGAAATATACTGAAACATGGAATTTAAGAAATGATTATAAGTTTTATTACTTAACTAAATGCAAATGTCAAAAATACTTCTTGAAAGAAAAAAATGACAAAATTATTTAATACAGTAATATTAATTTATTTTTTAAAGTCAGAAAAATGAGGTAGGAGAGAGGAGGATGGATATAAAGGAAGAATCAAGAGCTAAATTTTTCTAGATAATATTGCTTAGAAAATATACTTTCAAATATATTTAGAGAATGTCTGGTAACCACTAACTAGAATCAAAAATAGAATATAGATAGCTTACACATCACTAGAGAAAATATGCGTACAAAAATATAGTCTATATACCCAAAGATGGATAATAAAAGACACAATTACAGAGGCATGTCTAAAGCATAATGCAAAACTATAACATTATATTTTAATAGCTAAACATAAGTGAGCTAAGGGATTTGATTAAATTGCAAAGGTTCTCCGACTTATTCAAAAGCCAAAATGAAAATCAAACTCTGATATTTTCAGAGAGAAATAGGAAAAAGCAAAACAAAATAGACATAGAAAACTATATTTCCAGGGAGAAATTTTAAATGTTACTTTAAGCAAGTTAGCTTTGCATTGATAGTTAAAATTTACAATAAAGATGTAACCTACTTAGGCACAAAATAATATACTGAAATACAGAAAGTAAAACTAATTAGCAATTAGAGTAAAATAAATGTGGACTGAGGGTGATATGTAAAATATCACTGTGTTTCTAGCTTCCATAGCTCCAACAGACCAGACTATGAGAAAATTAAGGATATAATAAAAGCGATTTAGTGGATTTGTGCTAAACTTTGCAACATTTTCAGATAGCTTCCAAGCAGTAATTACAAAAAAATGATCAACGGCTCAAAGTACAAAATCTCAATATATACAATCACGTATAAGCAGTAGCGTCTACTGCAGAAAACTCAAATAATAGAAATAAAAGTAACTATCTCAACATCTCCAAGTGTAAAAGAAAAGTATTCTAAAACCTAACTATAGGTCAAGATGGAAATCACACTTAGAATATACAGTATTCAAAAATTAACTATTTGAAAACGGCATGTAAGAATGTCACGGATCGAGGCCAAAGCTACAGAAACAAATTCAGAGCCTTAAACGATTTTATTATTAAGTACAAAAGAATTACAATAAATAATGCTAAGCATTAAAAGAACTGTCTTTTATTGTTCTTTTTTATCTTAGAAAAGCAGAAGGATGAAATAATAAAGCATCAATTAATGAAATCACAAGAGGATATTTATTAAATTGATAAAGACAAGAAATAATTCTTCGAAAAAATGAACAAGTATGACAAATATAACTAAAAAAATAAAATTAGAAATAAGAAAGAGACTATAGTGTCATAGACGTTTGAGAATTAACACTCCTATTCTGGAAGCTCTCTTTAGTATCATAGCTCCTGGTCATGCATAAGAACAGCTACTGTTGTTCAAGGGAAAGCAAAATAATGATCATCCACAGAGAGAGAAGATTATTAGGGAAAAAATAAAAAAGAAGAATACTGTGTTTCTTAACATGTCAACGGGATGTTATAATGTCGTATTTTTCCGGAAAAATTTTAAGTTTGATATATGCCTAATCATAGATTCAACTGGACATTTATTTATTTATTTAGAGTGTGTGTGAGTCTGGGGGGAGGGGTGGCAGAGGGGCAGAGAGAATCTACGCAGGCTCCATGCTTAGCCCAGTGCCAGAGACAGAGCTCCACACAGGGCTCTATCTCATGACCCGGAGATCATGACCTGAGCCACAGTCAAGAGTCTGGCAGCTTCACCAACTGAGCCACCCAGGGGCCCCTCAACTGGACTTTTTAAAAACTTGATACAACTGTGCTAAATTTCCTCTGGAAACAGTTTATGAAATTGTCCTCTCAGGGACAATAGTAAATATTAAATATGTCATAACTTAACATTGTAGACAGTAGTAAAAATGAGAAGACTAATCAACCAGAATAAATTACTGAGAACGATAGTGTAATAGTCCTATGAACAATACAGGAGTTGGCAAATCTGGCCCTTGGGCCAAATCCAACCTGCTGCCTGTTTTCTTAAATAAAGTTTTATTGGGACCCAGACATACCCATTTGTTTACAAATGGGCTTTCGTGCTATCATGACAGATGTCAAGTACTTTCAGTGGAGTCTGTATGGTTCTCAAAAACCTAAAATATTCACCACCTGGCCCTTTACAAAAAAGGTTTGCTGATCTGTTCTTTAATATGATAAGGAAAGCATCATACACCGTAGGGAAAAATGTTTATTCAACAAGTGATTTAGGGGTAACTGGCTATCTGGAAAAAACTCAACAATATGGTAATGATTAAATAAATCATGATACACTTAAATAACTTACATTGCCCAGATATTAATATTATGTTTTCAGAGAATATTTAATGGCACCATAACAATTATATGATATAATAGGAAAATATGCAAAAAGGAAGGATCCAAAAAACAACAAGATATAAAATTCATGTTAAAAGTTCAGACGTCAACTGATACAGGTTTATTTATGTAAAAATAATTACACTCAGTACCCCAAAATTTTACTTGGTGACTAATTCTTGGTGATAGAATACTGATTGATTTTAATTTTTCCTATAATTTTATTTATTTTATATATTTTGACTATGAAAATATATTTATATTAAATTTCTGAAAAAGGTATAGACATTTTTCCAAAGAAGATAATCAAATGGCCAACAGGTATGAAAATGTGCTCAACATCACTAACCATCAGGGAAATGCAAATGAAAACCACAATGAGCTATCACCTCACAACTGCTAGAATGACTGTTGTCAAAAAGGCAAGAAATAGTACAGTTGATGAGGCTGAGGAGAAAAGGAATCCCTTGTGCACTGTGGTTGGGAATGCAAATTGGTGCAGCCACTCTGGGAAGCAGTATGATTGTTCCTCAAAAAATTACAACTGGTAGACCACATGATCCAGCAATTCCCCTTCTTGGTATATCTGAAGGATGCAAAATCACTATCTCAAAGATACAGCTGCACTCCCATGTTCGCTGCAGAACTTTTTACAATAGCCAAGACATGTGAACACAAGGGAGAAATCCGAATACTGTATGATCTCACCTATATGTGGAACCTGAAAACAAAAAACAAAAAACTGATCTCACAGAAACAGAGAACAGATTGGTGGTAGCCCGCGGCTGGACATGGGGG
>NC_048223.1:79867180-79896196 GCF_002007445.2 Ailuropoda melanoleuca
TTATATATATATATATATATATATATAACAGAATACTACCCAGACATAAAAAGAAGGAAATCCTGCCATTTGCAACAACATGGATGAATCCTGAGAGCATTATGTTAAGTGAAATAAGTCCAAGGGAGAAATCCGAATACTGTATGATCTCACCTATATGTGGAACCTGAAAACAAAAAACAAAAAACTGATCTCACAGAAACAGAGAACAGATTGGTGGTAGCCCGCGGCTGGACATGGGGGTTGGGGGTAACAGGTGAAGGTAGTGAAAGGATATAAGATTCCAGTAAGATGAATTCCATTCATTCCATAAGATGAGTAGTTCTGGGGATGTAATGTACAGCAGGGGGACTGCAGTTAACAATACTGTATTGTATATTTAAAAGTTGCTAAGAGAGTAGATTTTAGAAGTTCTCTCTTTCACACACACACACACACACACACAAATATGCAGCTATGTGAGGTGGTGAATATGTCAACTAACCCTATTGTGGTAATCATTTCTCAATACATGCAAATATCAAATCATTACACTATATACCTTAAATGTACATAGTGTTGAAGTCCATTATATCTCAGTAAAACTAGGCCAAAGAAAGGAAGCAAATGTTATAAAATAGTTAAAGGCAAAAAATGTAGCCACTAACAACCTGATGAAAATATAGCTGAATATTTAACTGATCTCAGGACACCTGAGAGTTCTCTGTTCAGCAGGCACTTTTTAAGCATAAAAACTGTAGAATAATTCGCAAAAGAAAATATACACAATTACATACAAATTAAAAGTTGAGATACTTCAAAAATTATCATTAACACAATTAAAGGGCCTTTAGAGAAAATGATAACCAGTGCCCACTGGAGCACATCCGATGGGATTTACACACCTGTGATGGCAGTGTGATTAATAGGAGATAATCCAGCCATACCCATCAAGAGCTTTGAAAGTGTTCCTATTTGTTAAAAGCCCAGTAAGTGTGCCTCAAGATAATCAATTGCTTTTTGTTCAAAGATTATGTACAATAATGTTTATCACAGGGTTAATTGTTAAAACAAAAAATTTTTGAAGTAAAATGCCCCACAATAGGAAATGGAAATATCTATAGGTTAGAGTCTCAGGAAGTCCTATGGAGGCATTGCAAATCATGATACCCAATAATAGACATGATTAAATGCTCTGGATAAAATACTAAGCATTAAAAGAAAAGAAAAAAAGACAAGATATAAAACTGGGTGATCCATATTTATCCATCTGGGAGGAAATACACCAAAATATTAATCATGCTTATCTTTGGGTATTGGAAATATGGTTCACTTAAATGTTTTTCTTTATATATTTCTGTGCTTTCAAAATATCCCACACTGAACATGAATAACTTTTCTAATGAAAGTTGTCAGTGATTTTTAAGAAAAAAACACTAAGTTCTGCCTTGCAATGATTAAGTCCAGAAGGTCAACATGAAAGGTTATTGTTTTGTCAAATTGCAAGTATTTGACCTTAACATGTTTCCCCTTCTGTGTTGAAATCAGTTACACTGTAACAGCACAGACTTTTTGATCAATCAGTCGCTGACATTTATTGAGCATCTACTAATCCCTAGGTCTTGGTTTGGCTTGAAATTGTATTCTATTCAACAAGTGTGTCACTTTCAAAATTTCCCATCAACGGGTAGAATTTCAGGGTGGGTCACAGGGTTTCAGGGGTGCCTGAACAGCTCGGGAACCACGCACAACTCTGAACACAAATCTCGACCCTCCGACCTGTACTCTAGATCTCTCTCCTTGATTCTCCCGTGCAGGCATCAAGGAGCACACTGGGGGCAGCAGTATCTGCTCTGATGGAGAACAATGGTGTCTGTCTGTCCGCAGAGCACTCCCGCTCCCGTTTGGCTGCCTCAGTATTCAGCTGCATGTGGCTGTGTTCTGAGCTTGTGTCAAGGTTACTTTGTGAGCTGAGTAACCTGGTGCAAAGACAATGCTTTTCTTGAGAGAGGAGGGCTAGTTGGTCATCACGGAAGGCACAGATTTCCTCAGACATTGATTGGGCTGCAGCTAAGCAGCAAACCCTGAGCTTTCTGCATAGAAAGAGGCTGTTTCCGTACCATGTGGCAAACAGATGCTAGGTCGTCAAATGCCAATGAGAACAGACAATTTCTATGGAGAATGTGCCAGCTAGAACAGACTTCTGTACAACTCACCCAAACCAGAGGGCAACATTCTCTTCTGGATTAACAGAAACACTAGAATCGAAGAAACAGACTTCTGAAGGGAGGATTGGAAGCGCGATCTTTTGCTTCCTGAGCTCCCCATGTAGTCTAAGGAATATGGCAGTCCCTCTCCCCACTACCAAGGTTGGGGCTCCACCCCTAGCCAAGGAAGCCTTTCTTCCCAATAAGACAACATGGCAGCCCTGGTTATGTGCACTGACCTCAGAATTCAGCTCATATGGTTTTAAATCCCCGATTCATTGTTCAACACCTATGACAACGGGGAGGTTGCCTGACTTTTCTATGCCTCCAGTTCCTCATCCGTGTAACCGGAACACAAAACCCCAGAGCAAGCCAGCTTATAGGATAGTGTTAAATGAGATACTCTGTGTCACGTCGAATGCACCACAGATAATAAACGGTAGGTTACAAAAATAACAACCAGCTAGCAATGCAACCAGTTTGGAAAATTCCCTCTCCCTGTGCTTCTGTGTTCTCATCTCTCCTATCAGAGAGCTGGCCCACATCACACGCACGGCCTGCTTGGCCTCCGAACTTTGAAGTTTCTCAGATCCCGTATGTAGACTGGGTGACAGGCAAGGAGGAAGCTGAGACAGGCTGGGCAAGGGCCTGACTGCACAGGGAAATCTGAGCGCGCAGTGCCATCTAGCCTGCTCCGAGGACGCCGCTCTGCGCCTGTGTTTCTAACACACTGCTGCATCTTCCTCTTTTTATTTTTTTAAAGTATAATTACCAGAGCTTATGTTTCACAGTTAATGCTGTCAAGCCTTTTAAACTAATTGGTCTTTTATAGAAAATTTAACTGAAAATTAACACATCTTTTAATAACATTGCCTTAACTTTAATGGCACTTTGCCTTTCGTTTATAATTGCTCTAAAATTGTCATTTTCCATGCCATAGCTGCCATTTTTTAGATTTGCTAGTTTTCATGGTGTAGATTTTTATTTTTAGTATTTTTTCTTTCATGAAGGATGAGAACGATTTGATTTTTTTTCCCCCAATCCCGGGCCTGCCTGGCCCGATGTGACAGCGGTGGTACGTTCTGGGTGCAACAGAGCACACTCCCTTTAGCCACATGGACACTGGCGCGAGCTCTTCTGTTTCGGGACGGCCCATGGGCTGTCTCTCACCTTGGGAGCAGAAGAAATGAGGCTCTTGAGTGGAGTCTAAGGAAAAGGGCCAGGGAGGAGCCATTTGTTTATGTAACAGGGTACTGGATTAGCTTGGGCTGACGGAGAACCTGGTCTGCTTTATACCACCCTCCTGGGGTTCAGCCGAAACCCCAGGACAATTAAGAAAGCAAATCATGTGGGTCCATCCTCCAGATGGCCACATTCTTCAGTCTTACCAACATCAGCTCCGTTATCGCTGGCAGAGACCAGCTCTGATATTGGAGACTAGAATACAGAAACATATAACATACGTGTGTGAGTACATACACATACGTGTATATATGTACACACATGTAATAAACCCCCTTCTTTGTAGTTACATTTGATCTGAAGAAATATTGGTTTACTCTGTGATTTTCATCTACCTTTGCCCTTAGTTGACTACCCCAACATGATAAGGGGTTGTTAATATCATTCCCGTTAACAGTTGGACCCAACTGAGGCCCAGACAGTGGAAAAGACATACATGGCTACTGGTGAGCTGAGACCGGAGCCGGTACGTCCTAATTCATGGGTCAGTGCCACACTGTTTCTTCTACAAGACCTTGCCTTTGTTATGAAGGACTAATTCACTGAACATGCAAATACCCACTCTGGGCATTGGTGCAGTGGGCAAAGACACGCCTGGCACAAAATGTTCATACTGAAGTTTTTCTTAGGCTCCTGAGGGATTCCGCAGCAGGGATTCCAAGAAAGGTGAGGGGTCAAAGAAAATGGACGTCATGTGCTCATCCTCCTGACCCAAAGGACAAACCTATGGCCAGAAGCCCACGGATGCTGTCTAACCACAGTCATGCAGGCTTACAAATATAGAAGTGGGAGGCCTGTAAGTTTGGTTCAGTGGGATTCACAGGGAGGGACCAGTGGGATGAGTGAAGCAGGCCTGGGAGAGGTCGACAGGGACCAGTGCGGGCTGTCGTTAAAGGAAGCTCAGCTCAGCTCCAGCCAATTGGTGTTTTGTGGGTTATTTGGGAATCTGCTCTGTGATTCCAATCAAAATAAGCTGGAAATCCATATTTTATGTGTAATCTTATGATTTTAAAATATTGGCAAAAAAATCCATGTAAAAATGAAAAACTTTGGGAAATGCAGAACTTGTCTGTGGGATGGGTGTTGCCTGCAATGTGCCATTTTGAGACTTCTATGAGAGACGACACATTAGAAGCCAGATATCAATCCAGGTCCTCAGGCCAATATATTGTGCTGTTTCTCTTCCCTTCTTCTCTTAAAATGAGTGCACTAGGATGGAGTGTGGGACAGAAAAATAATCAGGGGTTACTTCGGGAGTCAACTCTGTGATGGGTTTGCCCTTCCAGCCAGCACACACAGGAAGCAGTGACCTAAGGAGGATCCTGGTGGTATCCAAAGGAAGATGAGTGAAGTGCTTAACCCTAACTTAGAACTTGACTGAACGTGGTCTTTTGTACTCAATACTCACAGTGTGCACGATGGCTCTGCCTGTCTGACTGCTTCTTGCATGTCCCTGCCCCATATCTACTACATTCCAACCACGACGGCCTTCAACGACTCCCTCACACCTACCAAAGTCAGCTCAGCACCACTGTTCAGCTTTGCCCCCACCTTTCTTCTGCCGTGGAAGGCTCGTCCCCTGCGCCCCCAGGGGCTCTCTTCTGATTTTTCAGTGTCAGCTTCCAAGTTTTCAGCTGAGACAACTTTACTCTGACCATTTGGCTAACACAGGTCTCCACCCAAACGATTTTATGTTCTTCAAATCTGTTTTGCCCATTTGATATTATTCATTACTACTACCAATGGTAGCTTTCATTACTGATTGACGTAATCATTTACATAATTATTGCCCACTAGAATGAAAGTTCCAACAACATGAGGGCAGTTTTCCTTTTTCTTCTTCCACTGCTAAATCGCCAGGATCCAAATAGTGCCCGGCATTTAGGTAAGTGCCCAGGGAGGCAATGATCAATAATAATAAATAGAGTATCGAGCTTGTCATGCGTGGAGCGCTGCCCTAATCACTTTACAGCCTTAGTTCCCTTAATTATCTCGACAATTCTACAAGGTAGGTACTATTATTATCCCAATTTTAAACATGATAAAACTGAGGCACAGAGAGGTTAAGCTTACGCCTCCAGTAAACGCTGGTGATGGGATCTGCATTCGAGCAGTCCGGCTCTCGGTTCGTGACTTTTCTGCCTGGGGAGGGGCCAGGTAGAACTCAAACTGGGGCTGCAGTGGGGGGAGGAGGTGTCTGTAGAAAAGAAGTCTGAACACACGAGCGCCGGTTTCAGCTCTGAATACAGAGACGCTCCCTTTCATCTTTCCTGTGGGTGCGTGAGAGGAAAGTTGGTACCACTCTGAAAAAATACATCGCTGAGTTGTGAGCCTCTTCCTAGAGGCAGATACCCACAAGCATAATTATTCCCTCTGATCATGTGTTTCTGCTGCTGGTTAGCAGGAGAAAGCCACGAGGCCATGTCTGCAACATCCCTATCTGCTCAGGGATGCCTGTGACGAATCAAAACATTATTCTTCTAACAAACAAAGCAGTAAGCAGCAGGAGTTGAGTTATGAAGGACAATATTCCGGGGATGTTTAGACACATGATTAAGGGGCAATTTGGGGGCTAGAGAAAGGAGATCATGGACATCTGAGGAGGTGTGCGAATGTCACGACGTTGCTTGTAAGCAAAGGCCTGGGAAGGCAGTTTACCCCTGGCTCCCGCTGCTTGGAGGGGTCTCAGTTTCTCCATTTATATTCCTGCCAACCTGTTCAGTTCCCTCCTAGTCACTGCCTTGGTTCTTGACTAACCTCCTGGGGTTTTTTCATAAATTAGGGCTGGGGTGGAATGCAAAGAAATCACAGGTAACGTTTTTGTCAGAAGGCCCCGATTCAGCTGGGTCTGTTGAACCAGACCCAATGCAAGACGTCACCGTGGAACCTGTGCATCCCAGACAAGGGACACTGGGTCTGGAATAATCAGATAGGTGTTTGGACTAATGACCTGCAAAGTCACTGTCGGTGCCTCAGTTAAATACGTCTTGCTTCAGGTTTATTCACATTATCGTCCAAAAGATCAGACACTGTAGCTGAAATGCCTTGCACAGTTCTGGGCCCTCAATAAATGAAGCTGATGATGATGACAATGACAGTTACTAGATTCCTGAGACTTTTTTCCCCAGGCTGGAATTCAGAAGGAATGCTGCTGGCAGACCCATGGCATCCATACAAGCCTTAGCCACTCTCTCCCAGACACTTCAGTTTGCATTTCAAAGATTAGAGACGGCTTTTTAAAAATTTCAAGCCAACCCACTTTGATTTTTCATCTGAGTTTCCAAGACTGATTCCCTGGTGGTGCTACAGACAGAGAGTGGTACAGCTCAGAGCCAGGGGTGCCCCTTACCCCCACCCCACGGCCACCCAGTGCCCCTTCTGTTGGGCAGGGGTGAAGTTCTTTGCTGCTTAAAATCCATTTTACTGGCTTACTGGTATGAAGGGCTGGCATCACTGGTGTGTGGCCTGTGCGGTCACCCACGGTCCATGCTCAGAAGGGCTCCTCACTTGGCTTAAAGCTCTGCAGTCATCATTTTGAAATTCTTAATAATGTATGAAAAAGTGGCCTTGCTAATTATATAGTTGCCTGGAATATCCTGCATGTCTGATATGTAGAAACATAAATAATTTTATAAGTTTGGATTTTATAAAATGTTAATAGCGTATTTTGGAGCTCTTGAAAAAAAAGCTACTGTACACAGTTTAATCATCTTTTAGTGAGACCGGTCTTCTGTAATCTCTCTAATTAGGATCAGAAGTAAAGTGAAATTTCCAAAGAGATGAGTTACAGAAATCCATTTGAAACTGAAGACCGGTACAGACAATTTGACCCTGCATGAGCACATCCTGTAGCTTTCATCATTCCTTCTGGCTTGCTTAAGGAGTTTGCCCAAACTGAGGCCAACATCACTAGCAGGTAGAGAGGTTAGGCCCAGAACCACCAAGCCATCAGAAAGAAATCCCAAGTCCTGGGAAACCGACAATGCCTTCTCTAGTGACCTTTTTCTTTTTTTCTTGGCTTTGGAAAGCAAAGGTCTGGCATGATGCCTAGTCAACCTTAATTCAGATGAATCTTGTTTCATAATTATTTTTAAATCCATCATTCTAATTTTTAAAATAAGATATGCTTGCAGTTGGACCACATTCAGGAATATAGAATAACCTAAATCAGTCTTAAAAAGCTTTATGTTTTTTTCTTTCCTCAAATAGAGGTTCTTCTGGGATTAGCTTTAATGAATAGAGAAGAATAATGCGTAATTAGCATATCAGTTGTTTAACACATTCAGGAGAATAGCCTTCTTAAGCACTTAAAGAAACGTATGTGTATAAAAACTCTCTGAGCTCTGTTTATGGTTTTAATGTGTTCAATAAAACTCTTTTTCATGGATTCCTCAAAGGTCAGTTTTTATCCAGCTTATGTCTGTATTTTCATAAATTGTGAATTTGAGAATTCCAAAATAAAGAGGCTTTTCTCTATAATAAATAGACACTCAGTGGGAACACTTCACAATCCCCACTTATAACCCATTCTAGAGTCTGCTTTTGCCTTTTGCAGTTCAAGAGAGCTCCATGAACTGGGGCCTACTTTTTAATTGTTATTTGTTTTTGGTCTCAAAAGTGAAAAAACAATGCCTTGATTGTTTGGTGCGTATCAAGTTAGAAAAGAACCCAATGATGCTTTTTGACCCCTCGGCCAGCCCACCCTCCTTCCATTGCTACTACTCCATTCCTTCCCGGCAGCAGGGAACTGGCCAGGCCTGACCCTCATGCATGGTCCTCTCCCAGGACTTGCATTTCAGTGACGGCCAGTGACCCAGGAGTCACCCTTGACACTTCGTCCTCCTCCATCTTCTGCTCGTATTCCATCTACCCCCAGGTCTTATCAATCTTCCTGACCAGCACCACTCAGATGCACCCTCCTCCCTCCAGCTCTGCCAGCTCTGTCCTCATCCAAACTTTGAAAGCCTCATATTCAGGCTTCCTGCTGCCATCTTGTCTCCTGAGCCATCCTCCACACACCAGCAGAGACAATCCTCTTAAAACATAAACCTGATCACATGACTTGCCAGCTTAAAACCAACCTTCAGTGCCTCCTCATTGATCTTAAGAGAAAAACCAAAGCCATGAAAATGAGTTTCTTGGTCTTACAGGTCCCACCTTGCCTCATCCTCTCCTCTCCCTCTCTCACTGTGGCCCAGCTACGAAGGCTTTCTCTGGCCTCCTTAAATTGTCAGGTTCCTTCACCGCCAGGTCTTTGCATTTGCTTTCCTTCTTTGGGGAGATACTCTTCCCCCACAAAATCTCCCCTCTTTCTTATCCTCCTCACACTTTCAAGAATTCATCATCAAACGTTTATTTGTACAACAGTCTGACGAACGTCGGTATCCCCTTCTAGATTGCAAGCTTTGTGTGGTCATGCTCTCTCCTGGAGCCCCAGCTCCAGTCCCAGGCCATTGATGTTGGAGGTTGGAGGTGCTCCACTCCCATATCCCGCACCCACTCACCGCACTCATGAGCGAGTCCAGAACACTGACTGCAAATGCCGTCCCACATGCAAATGGCTGCGTGAGGTACAATTCTGTGTCGGGATCATCATCATCGTCTTGGTCCAAAAACTGAACGTTAGTATCATTCACTAGAAAAAGTGTAAAATGAGAATTAGCTCAAAAGACCACACACACACAGTGAAGCCAGAGAAAGAGCAGGCTACTGATTTAGCAACACTGAAGTCACCAAAAGGAGAGAGAAGCATGGGAGAAGCTGTAGATGAATCTTGGGGTGGGAGCCAGGGGACTCAATGGACTGCTCCTATGTGATTGCTCGAGCTTCCCAGGCCTGGAGCGCAATGAGTTCAAGCAGCCTTGCTCCATGGCAGACCGCTGGAGAACGGCTGGACAGTGCTGGTCAGTCCTTTGGTATAGTTTTAGAATCATGACTGAAAAACACCCTGAAGTGTTTTTCGGTCGCCAAGTCCTTTGAGAGATGGACGTATTTCAAGGATGAGTAGCCATGAGTAGCCATGCTGGGATGCTAAGTTTAGCCACGGGAAAAGAAAGCAACTTATCGAAACCGAAGAGCAGGAGACCAGGAGCACAGCAAAGGCGCATAGCAAGGAATTCACCTGCAGGCAGGACCTACAGCCTGCCCAGGGTCGGCCCGGGGAGGGTCTGGTGTTCCTAGCCCTGAACCCAGGCCCACCCTGACAGGCCCTGTTTGATAGAACAGTGACCCCAGGTGGGATGGATGCCCGGCTGCCTCCGGCTGCTTGCTGACAAGGACTCGCTGTGCATTCCGGGCGGCGTGGGGACGCCCACGTTCTCCCTTTCCCCTTCTACACAGCTCAATCTTTGATGCGCTGCAGCTCCAGGAGAAGAAGCATTTGATGCTGTAGCTCATTTCCATCGGAGGAGGCCTCAAGGACTCCTCCGGCAGGCACGTGCAGACTGATCGGCTGTGTCACTGAGATGTCTTTAACTTATTAAAAATTAAATGACAAATTAATTTCCATTCCCATCTTGGCTTCAGAAATTATCAGTTTTGCAGAGCAAGTAATAGGGAAGAAAGTGTGTGGTGGGGGAGGAGATGATTTCTGGAATAATTATGGTGCTTTTAGGAAAAGAATAGATGAGGTTCCCTTTTTCTGATTCCTTTCTAAATGTATCAGTAGTGAATTCTCTTTCCTAGAGTTATTGTTTTAATTTTTTTTTTCCCGAACGTAACTTTTTGGATAACTTTTTTTTCAACTTTTGCTTGTTTATTGTATAAGGCAGAATAAATGATAATAGGATAAAAGGCTAAGCATGGAATTAGTTTTAAATGACACCGTCTTCTTTCTCTAGAGAAAAATTTTAATGGGGGAACATCTTTGCTCAGCAACACTTGAATTGCAGGCTGGTGGATAAAAGTGCAAAAGCAGGATCTGACCAGTAAGCTTTGAATCCAGGCTCTGCACAAACTCTGTATGAGCAACGCATTTCATCATTCTGCACCTTAGTTTCTCTCTCTGAAAAATGGGAGAAATAATAGCAGCTCTCATGAGATTGTAGAAGGCTCCTATGAAGTTGTACTTGGTAAGCCTGGCCTAGGACCTTGATAAATGTTAGCTGCTCTCAGGATTGCCTTTCTGATTAAAGGCTCTGTCTACCCTACTACATTATGAAAATTCCCAGCTTCCCTCCACCTCTCTCAAAAGCAAGTAAGGCCTTGCTCATGGATCCTACAGGGCCAAATGGTAGCTTTTCTTCTCCTCCCTCCATTTACCCAAAAGTACACTGGAGGCCACAGTTTAGGCTTCCTGGTTTGTGAATCAGAAAACGTGAACTCCGGACAATCTGCAGAGGAGCATGGTTTTAATTACTTAGAAGAGCTGAGGGTGGTGTGTGCATTGACACCCCAAAAGGGGTGGTGTCTATTATCTCTTTTCAAGACCACAGGGAAGGCTGCTAGTATGCTTGCAGGGGAAGTGGTCACAAGTAGGGAGAGATGACTAGATTGTCAGCGAGCCAGGCATTTCAGTCATTGGGAAAGAGCTCCAAGGCAGGAACCAGGGTTCAGTGAAAATGCTGTGTATTGTTCTGGGAGAGTCTCAGAGGGAGAGCAGACAGTGTGACCCAAAGCATCTATCACAGAACAGTAATTATGTGGTGCTAACAGGTGATTTTTTAACCCCCCCCCAAAAAAAAAACGTTCTATGGTCATAGATGAGTGGAAACCAGGTTAAGTAGCTTTAAACACATGTCCTTCTTGTGGAACTTCTAGGAGCTTTTGACCCACTAACATCAATTGAAACTCTCCAAATGGATGAAGACTGGAATACACTATGCAGTTTTAAAAACCCATCATTTTCTGTGCTTTTTAGAAGACATTTTGCTGGTTTGGTATCATGCAGAACACATCTCAGAACATGTAGGTAAATAGTAAATATACTGGGGGTGCGGGGAGGCGAAGTGGTCAGACCATGATGGTATGCTTGCCAAAGCTGGTATGACTACCAGGGAAAGAGGGCTTAACGCAGAAGGTAAGGGTGATGTGAACACATGGAAGGTTCTCTGAGCTCAGAGCAGAAAATCTGGTGAGGGACAGGGATTCATTATGCTAACTGAATGCCTGAATCATTGCCTCAGATTTGCGGCACCAAACCTTCTCTTTTCTCTTCTCCTAATCACAAATCGAGATAGCCTAGTTAGTTGGCAGCACACGAACGCCAAATAGAAAAAGAAATCCCTGGCAGTAATGATTTTGAAAGGCCGCTGAAGGTTTCTGAGTTGAAGATACTTGGATGAATTTTCCAACCAGCGGCCTGGCCTGCATGAGCTCCCTGGGCCTCTTACAAACCCTAAGGTCCTGAGAAGAGCAATCCAGAAACCTAGGCTTTTAGCCAACTTCTCTAAACATGAAAAAGACACCTCTCCTACTGTTGGAAACAGAAAATAGTGTGCTACTTCTTGACCTGAGTGAATTTGTCCTGATAAATAGCTACGTCTACAATAATGCAGTGCTGAATGGTGGACAATTTATTCCTTAGTTTCTAGACACCTCACAAGCAAGATTACTGTGTTAAAAGCCTGCTCTCTTATTTTGAAATATATTTTGGGGCCAAGAGAATGGCATGTTCGTTTCATTTGTGAGTCATCCGAAGGCAGGCGCTCCCCACCTCTCTATCCACCCCTCTGCAGAGCAGCACTTTTGCTGTCTCTATTTAGAAGATCAATCCCCCGTTCTGAGACCCGCTGCTGATGGGTGCCTTTTACAGAGTTATTAACCCAGTCACAGGGAAGTGTGAAGGGCCTGACAAATGTAGGCATGACCAGAACCCTTCATCTTCCTGGTGAGTCCACTCTGAATCTCCGGGAGGCTCTGGGCCAGCTGGGTGGGGGTCAGAATGCAGGGCTGTGCCTCGGGGGCTGCTAACCTCATCCTTGGCACCCTTCTTGAAATCTGGCTTTTGTAAGAAAAGGTCCCTTAGGACCTGGCTGCTTTTATGGCTTCAGAACGAGAGCTTCTGAGAAAAGGCCTCATAGGAAAAAAAAAAAAAAAGGCAAATAAAGTCAGAATAAAGGAAAATAAACAGCTGGAGGGAAGGCTCCGTCTTAGGTTTCTTATCTTAAAATTTTTATATTTCTCCTTTGACTTTCTCTGAGAGCTGTGAAGACATGTCAGTCAAACTGACAGTGTGTTGGAAGAGGAATATAAGGGAGAAGGCGGGAGAGCAGGGGGACACAGGGAAAGGCGGGGGGAAAAAAGGCCCAGGCCAAAGAAAATGAATTAGAGCAAAGATGCTTTGGAAACAACTGCCAGGTCAGATGGGTGTGATCAAAGGTTTGCTGATGCTGTGTGGGGAAAAAAATCATTAAGAAAGCCCAGAACAAGACAGTCGATTCCAACCAGAGCCACAAATAAAACACATTCAAAGCAGTGCCATGGGGTAGTCTTTCTGTTACAGCCCGTGAAATAAAAAACAAGCCGATGATAGTTGGAAACACCAACAACGGAACAAAAGGCGATACTGATGTGAAGGAAAACAGTGCCTCTTACCCAGTTCGGTTATCATTAGAATGTGCGTCCCACTGTTTTTTTCCTGATTGACTGATACCAAAGGCAACTTGCCAGGTTTAGCTAATTGGATACAGCATTTAAGGGTTGGGGAAAGGGAGTGGAGGAAAGTACAGAAAAAGAAGAGCGTGAGGAATAACAGAGAACACATTGTAATGCAAGGGGACCCAGCACCATGGGTGGTTAGTATTGTCTGTCGTGGGGGGAAGAGACCACTCAGCAGCTTTGCAAGTTCACAAATGGTAGGAGGGAATGCCGTGGCCGGGTTAAAAGTTGGGTTCCACTGGCCAGTGATCGTGGCCCTCCAAGCCATGATATTTTAGGCCAGAGTAGCATTCACTGAAAATGGTCTTTAGCTGAGAAGTTCAACTAGGATAGATTAAATGCCCATTGCCTCCACCCAGTTCTCAGAATGGGTTTGGCTTAGACCTGAGGCTTCATACCTCAGTGGAGGACTCTGATTGCAGGAGCTGTCTGGAAGGGTTTCCAATGAAAATCACCAGGAAGAGTTCCATGGATTATGCCTTTCCTCCTTTCCTCCGCCTTCCCTAATTTATGCCCCAATCTCAAATCCATCATCTCAAGCTCTGCTGAGAACAGTGACCAGCACGAAGGAAACTGTCTATTCATCTCAGGGAAAAGATAGATCAGTTTTCCTTTTGGTAATCTGTCATATTGCTACCCATACCTCTCTACACCTCCCCCCTCCCAACAAACCCTACAAGAGCCCACTATGCTGAACGAGCTAAGAAACAGGCTACCCTCATATCCTACATGGCTGGAAGAGAGGACAGCAAAATCTGCCCAAAGCTGACATTCACCCCTACCTAGTTCAGTAATGATGGGGATGTTGACCCCAGTCGTGATGGATGGCTGGCGTAACATCCCGTGCACTGGGCTGTTATCTGGAGAGGATCTGTCCATTCCTGGAGGTGTGAACCCTAGTGGAAAAGAAAGAGAGAAGGGAGAAAAGTCAGAGACATGGAAAGCTTGGGAATAAGATGAGTATAATATACATACACAATAAAAAAAAAAGTAGTTTGTGCATTATTCACAGGTTAACAATTAGCACTCCCAGGGTAAACTCTGATGTGTTGCTTTTGTGAAGGACAAAGTAGGAGGCCATTGTAAATAATTCTAACCTGCCTTGATAGCTCCCTAAAAATGAGTCTCTACACCAATTATTGATCTTGCTCGCAGATTTCTCTTCCCCTCACCTTCCAGGCAGACAAGAAGATTGTACCTCTGTGCCTCCATGTGACATAGGAAATGCTTTGGCCCATGAAAAGTGAAACAATGTATACCATCGCTTCTGGTACAAATATTTGACTTTCTGCCTCCCTTCCCAGACTGTGGCAACCATGGGAACATGGGTTACTATGGAGATGAAGGCTGGACGGTAGCCTGGACAGTAACCCAGACCACAAAGCATTCTGAGTGAGTGAAGCGGTGATCTGTGTTGCTTGAGGACACCGGGGATTGTTTTGTTGTTGTACCACAGCATAACCTAACCTATCCTGACTATTACCGTAAACCAACTAATTACTTATTCTCTTGCCAGGGAGTGACTCAAGCTGGGGTTTTTGACATTCTGGTCGAAGGGAAGTGGGAGGAAATTTGCTTGGGGACTTTTAGGAAGTGTTTCCTTGCTCTTAGAAAGAATCACACAGGAAGAGATTCTCTTAAGAGAGTCTCTTTTAATTCACTGGATATTGCTCTTGTACCTGTAGTGCCTAGAACTGTGGCAGCCATCTTGCAACTAGGATGGGCACCAGCTGAAGACAAAGCCAGCTTAATGAGACTGGCTGAAAGAATGATGGAAAGACTTAATGATAGAACTATCCTTGAGGGAGCACCCGGGTGGCTCAGTCAGTTGAGCACCGGCTCTTGTTTTCAGCTCAGGTCATGATCTCAGGGTCATGGGATTGAGCCCTGCATTGGGCTGGGCATAGAGCCTGCTTGGGATTCTCTCTCTCACTCCCTCTGCCCCTCCCCCCACTCTCTCTCTTTCTCTCTCAAAATAAACAAATAAATAGGATAGGAAGAACTATCCTTGAGTTACTAAATTAGCTAGCCTTAGAGCCAAAACCAGCTGACCTCAGGATTTCTTACTACATGAGATTTTATATACAGTATATACAAATGAGATTATAATATACACTATGATAATGAGATTATGTAGATATTTTATATATATAATAATTATATATGTATATATACATATATACACACATATAATTTCTTAAGGTAAAAAATCCTGAGGTAGGATAGATTGGTTTTGTACACACACACACACACACACACTATATGTATACACACACACACACACACACACGCACAATTTTATATGTATGTAGTTGATTCTTCCATGACACAGATTTGAGCTGTGTGGGTCCACTTATAGGCGAATTTTTTTTGATAAATAGAATACAGTCCTGTAAATGTAATTTCCTCATGACTTTCTGAATAACACTTTCTTCTCTCTAGCACACTTCATTTTAAGAATATAGTGTATCATACACACAATATACCAAACGTAGGTTCCTCAACTGTTTATGTTTATCACTTGGGCTCCAGTCACCAGTAGGCTATTAGTAGTTGAGTTTGGGGGTCTTAAGAGTTATACACGTATTTTCAACTGTGCAGGGGGCTGGCACTCCTTAACTCGCCCATTGTTCAAGGGTCAACTGTATATATTTTTCCTTTTGTGTAAGCCTAAATGAAGAATTTTCTTTTCATTTTCAGTGGAAGACGTCCTAACTACTGCATATGCCCCCGGCTTGTCGGGGGTCCCAGAACTCCCCGGTGTGCCAAACACAGACCTCATACAGTAAACGAAGGCACGGAAAATTGGAAAGTAGCCCACTTGATTTCTGATTTTTGCTGTTTGGGTTTCTCAGACCCAAATCCCAAGACATCTTAGAGTGAGCCTGGCCCAACCATAACTTCAAGGCTGAATGGCTGCCTCTTTAAGGATGTGCACAGAGACCTATAAACATGAGACATTTATTTACCTCATATATTCATTTGGTGAAAATTAATTTTATCAAGTGAAGCACATGACAGGTGCTACCATCAACTCTGTGCTGGCTGCAAGACCCAATTTGCTCCCAACCTTAGCAGACAGGCAAACAGATGTTCACATTCACTTTGGTTTCTCTTTGCCCTTGGGGGATTGGCTATGTGCACTTATCAGTGAATTAAGGACTTGCAGATACAATGTCACTTGCTTAGTTTCCAAGGACAAAATTCCAAATAGACTATGTGGCCAGATCCCTGACCTAGTCTCCAGTAATGTGGCAATGTTGGATTGATTCTGGTTTATGGGATGTGTGAATCTTCATCTATATCAGGAATGAAATGACAGGTGTTCAACAACTGCCTGTGTTTTTGGAGGTGCATAATGCATGAAATGCTAGCAAAATATACAAGGGTCTTCCTATTTTCTGCTTCCCTGTGTATAAATCTCATACTATTGAATGCCATACTTTCAGAAGGAAAAGAAAAGTTTTATTTACTCTTCATTCTCTGATTGCACTTAATTTTATTCTTTGCGTTGATATACTGGGCACAGGGTAAGTAATTTCGAGGGACAGTATAATGTCCCTCTTTCTAAACTTTGGAATGTGTATTTTTCAGCCAACCACACAACCAAGAACACGCATTTTAAATGCTAGCTGTTTTCTTCCCCAGAATAGCGAAGGGGAAAACTAAACTGTTTCCATCAGAAGTTTCATTCAAAAGCATGAAAAACTCCAAGTGACAGCTGTGCAGGTTTGGTGGATGTGACGTTTTTGAATTTCTTCAACTTGACAAGTAAACACCTTAAATCGGTAATGCTATATGCATAATACATGGCCTGTATTTTGACATCCATCATCAAATGCTGACTTGAGAAAATATGGGTTTGTGCGTCAAGGAATAGCACCCATAAAACAGGGAGAAATGCAGGTCACACGGTATTAGGAAAACTGTATTTCATTACAGAACCTGCAACAAGCCACAGCATCCTTTTACTTTATCTTATTTAAAGATTCCATTTTCAGCTGTGAAAAGACTCAACTCCTTTGCATGAAACCTTCATTTAGAAATGACATGCTCGCCTCATAGGCCTACTTCATTTTGCTTTCATATTCCATTTTCCCCTTCGGTCGCCAAGCCTGGTTCCATTAGCATCTGCAACTGACAAACTATGGTGGGTGTCCAAAGACATCTCTCCATTAAAAGTACCTTCTCTCTACTATGCATGACCTCAAGAACAGGCTGCTTTTGTTGGCAAGAAAACTTCGGCAAAGATAATGTCTCTTTCTCCTTTGCTACTTTTCTAGCTACCTATTGTTCAAAGCAAAAGGCAGAGACAAAAGAAATAGACTTCATCTTTTTTTTTTCTTCCCCTCCTATAGACTTGTGTTAAAGATGAACAGAATTCGTTAACATTGTTGACTTAGAGGTCATAATATGGTTTGAAATGATGGGGCTGACCCTAAAGGGCCTTGGAGAGAAGAGAAATTCAGGCACCTTCCTTCAGAAGAGACGACACAGTCTGGCCCTTGATGACATTTATCCTATTCGTCATAGCTGCAGTTGATTAAGGGACAGCTCTAAGTTGTGTCCAGGTTTCCTGATTGTCTTGCTCCCCATCCCGTCATTGTTACTGCAGTGGATACATCTCTGACTACATAAAACAGCACTCTAGTTCTGCATTTGCAAGCACAGGCCCGTGGAATATACTCCAGGGATCATCATCTACGACTGGAGAACAGTGAAACTGGCGACCTCTCCTTTCATTAGTTAAACTAACACTTGAAAAATTAATTTTAGAAAAAAGCACTTATTTTGCCAGGAGAGAGGACTAAGAATGTTGGCATCAGAGAGATAGGATGAGAGGTTCTCAATCTGGAAATATTCAAGTCCAATCACTCTTACCGAGATGGCCTCCTGATTTTTTAGATGTGTCCTCACTTTCTCTTTTCAGCATGGCCATAGGAAACAAGTTTGGAGCTAAAAATGACTTTCAAAGATGACCTGATCTCATTAAATTGAGGGCCCCTCCCCGTTCCAATCCTCGAGGGCAGATGGGAGGGGCTTATATTACCTTTCTGGGTTTTCTATTTTATTAATCTTCCTAGATTGTCTTTAGAATGCCTGCCGTAGAGAAGAAATAGAGTGGAATAGTTAAAAGTATGGACTTTGAAGTCAGGTGTCTTGGGTTCAAAATCTGTTTCATTTACTTACAAGCTACATAACTGTGAGCTCTGACTTTCTGTAAGCCTCTGTTTCTTTCTCTATAAGCTGAAAGTATATCCTACATAGGGCAATTTTAAGGATAAAATGAAATAGTGTATTCAAAACATTTAGTATAATTCCTGGTATAAAGCAAGTACTCAAAAATTCGACCACTGTTGATAATACCTCACTAGGTAAATATTTATGGATAGGTATAATATCCATCACCACTTCTTCCCTATGGGTAAAGAATTGAGGAAGCTTTCGGCTTATTAAAAAAAAAAAATTCACGGAGAAAACCCTGGAAAATTAACGGGAAGGCAAAGAGCAGTGTGAATCCATTTTGGTAGGAATAATCAGATCAATTCAGTGATAAAAATGAATTTCAGAATATCTAAGGAACAAAGATTTTTGCATAGGGAGATGGTTAGGATTTTCTTCAGGTACGTCGAAAACTGGGGCCAGTTGTTAAGAAAGACTAAGAAAGTTTCTTAATTCCTTACAACAACTGCAGAGTCTCTCTGGAGCCTTCTTTTTTCAGACCTACTCTCCCACTATTAATTATTTAGGGATATAAAACTTCCTCCATGAGTTTCAAGCCTCCTAAAATGGTTTTTACTACTCTCTGCATTTTTTTTCCAGCATTTGTGTTCCTAACCATCAGTGCCACTGTTGGGTTCAAGTGAACAAAACCAGCAGTGTCTAATGTTCTTTTCATGATATGGGTTATTTCAAAGGCTGGTAGCACTCAGCACCCGCCAGGGAGGTTATCTTAAGTAATTTAAGTTCCTTTAGTTTCATGAGACAAGGCCATTTCAGTTAGGATGGCTTCAAGTTAAAGAATTTAACACAAACATTTCGGCCATTCCTAAGAAGTTCACGGAGAAGAGCTAGAAGGCGATACAAAGGAGATCACCAAGGTTTCATTTGTTTATTAGTTGTTTTGGGTACCTGCTGCCTGCATGCATCCAAGTAAAGCATCCATGAGGCATATGCAGTTGGAGGGAAAGAAAAAAAGGCTGTGGCTCAGACAAGATCTATACCATCGAAAATGGCTAGACCTCTAGACTTGGGTTGGGTCCCACAGTAACGCAGAGGTGAGTGCATTAGAAAATGAGACTCAACATCACTGTCTGTACGGAACTCAAAACAAAGGCAAGAATGTTCTAGATCCAGACTGATTAAGATAATTGGGGATGAAGAAGATAGGTGTAACTAGAACCTCAAGAAAAAAATTTGCGAACATTTACTGAGTGCTTACTATATACTGAACTCTGTCCATGTAATCACTTTGGTTCTCAGAACCATCCTATGTAGACACAACTATTTTGCAGATGAGGAAACTGCAACATGGAGAAGGTAAGTAATCTGCCCCAGGGCACACACCTAGGAATCAGCAGATCTGATTACCTGACCGCAGGTCTCCTCTAAACCACCATGCCACGACCTTCATTATGAGTTAAAGCTGCAGTAAGTGCTTTGGACTTACCACCGCATTTATTCCTCCAAACAACTCCATGAGTGTTGGCACCGTTACTAACCCCATTTGGTAGATAAGGAAAATAATATTCAGAACAGTCCAAGAACTTCATCAAGCACAACCAGCTGGTAAATGGCAGATTGGGAGTTGACCAGAAGGCTGATATCAGAGCCTATGGATAACCATGTCCATGCTGCCTTCCCCCTGTGTGGGATGCTCCCTCCTTCTCAGGGACTGACCCGGGCGGGCAAGTTGGAGGCCTGAGCCAGTCTTACGTTTTTGTTGTTAAGTCACGGGGCTTGAACTCACAACCCTGATCTCAAGATCTGAGTTGGTATCAAGAGTTGAACACTTAACTGACGTAGCCACCCAGGCACCCTGAACCAGTCCTACTATTTTGCTGTTTTCACTTTTAAACAACAGCAGATAACAACTGGGACCCATTGTAGTTATGCTTAACTTGCTCTGGTATGGTAGCATGCACAACTCGGTACATATAATAAATGCTTTATTACAGCACTTTTCCATGGGGGAAAACACAAAGTACTTTCTAAATCTTCCCTAGTTAAATCCCCAAGCCTTTCCAGGGAGAGAGAGAGATGGAAATTCTTATCAATCACCTCCCCTAGAATAGATGGAGAAATGAAGGTAAGTGCCTCTCCCACCCTCATAGATTTAACATAAAGGAATTGGTTCAAATGGTGGGCCAAATTATCTTTTATTGTGTGCATATAAATGATGGTTAGAAATCCATATGCTACGTTAAACTAGGGAAATAAATTAGGCCAAGTCATCTAGCTTTGCTGAGACAGGTATTCAATATGAAGTTGTAAAAGGAAAAGATCACCGTTAAAAATGATCTATAAAGACATGTTAAAATCAAGAGAAACATCTCATATTACATCATCTATGAGATGAATTAAATTTCCTGTTAATGCCAGGGAAAAAAAATCCCAAAGTGAAATGTCAGTTGAAGTGAAGATCAATAAAAATATTTTGATAAGTAAATGCAACAATGCTATTTAACACATGATTGGCAACTGCTGAAACATAAATTATCCAAATTTCCCATTGCTGCTTATGGGAAAATTATGCAGATTAGAACTTGATTAGGCTTATATCATGAGACTCAATTTGGACTTTTAATCTATTAAGCTCCAATAAATGAGGCATCCGAATAGCTCCCCTGAGCAGTACAGTAATAGCCCCAGTAGTCATTGTGCAGCGTGTATTCCAACAAATTCTTCAGCAGCTGAAGTCAAGAAAATTCCACGTAGAGAAGCACGGCTGCCTCTGCTTTCTAACTTGTAGGGGGAACATCCATACGCAGAGGCTTGATTTGGAAGACTGATTTTTGGAAAGTCTGTGAAAGCAACCCAGTCAAGGGAAAATCTTAGTTTAACCTCGTAATATTTTTTCATAGTAGGTTTCGGGGCGTCCTACAAAGTTGGAGTCCCAGGGTTGTGAAGGCCAGGCAGCTGACCAGTGTTGACTCAATAAAAAAAATGATAATTCACCAAGGCAGCATCTTCTGACACCGTCCAAAGGGCATTTCAACCCACGGCTTTCTGCTTAGGAGGCTAAGGTGTGCTAGCCCGAGACAGGGTGCTGAAGGACAGAGTTTGCGGAGCTGGGGGGGAGGGGGTGGGGGAACGGCGGCGGGGAATGCCCCTGCCAATCTGAACCAAATAGCTCACGTGCTTGGAGTCAATAACTGGCCCAAGCCAGTCCCTAAAAGCAGAACTTAGAAACCATATAAACAGACAATTCTGAGAAACGTAAACCACACCTTTGGTTCTCCCTGGCCTCTTTACCAATCACTCTATGATAGAGACTGAAGAACTTTGGAAATCCTCCAATCAATCTCTCCATTTCACAGATGAAGAAACTGAGGCTCAGAGCCAAGGAGTTACTATACCCAAGGTCAGCTGGTGGCAGAACCAGGAAAGATGATTCTCTGCTTCCCTCCAAGTCCTTCTCCACACAAGGAACTCACTTCACGATGGGTGGGGAGAAGTGGAGGGCAACCTTGTCCCCAACCTGGTGACAGTAGTGACAACATGAAGACAGACAGTGTGACTTCACAAGGTCAGCAAAATGGTCCCCCAATATCCTGGGCACATAGCTGGTTTAAGATGAACCTGACCCCCAAGCTAGAGCCAACCCATGCTTTCCCCAGGACTTAGTGTAAAAAGACTGTTTGTTTGTGTTTTGTTGTTGCTGTTGTTTTTTGTTTTTGCTGCGGTCGCAAAGCCAGAAGGAGGGAAGTATGGGGCTGCAGGTGACCATTCAGCCCATCATGGGGCCAATGAGTCAAGAGGTGAAGAGAATAAGACAGAGCTCGGACATCATTCAAGCTTGTGGGCCCATGTACATGAAGCCACAGGCACCTCAGTTCTATGATTCTCTTTTTGTTTAAGCCTTTTTGAGTTGAACTTCTTCCATCTCTTACAACCAAAATGTTCCAAACAGAAAATCTGTTTGCTTGGCGAAATAGCTCATGCACGTCTGGTTTTATATTAAAACAAATAACTTCATTTAAGCTTTCCTTTTCACTTCCAATGACCAGGCACAAGATCTGGGTCAGTGTGACCTCCATTTCTTCTATTTATGGTAAGTAACATTGATATTGTTGGCAGTACTTTTTTCTAGAGACCATATTTGATGAATGCCTTGGGAAGCTGGCTCTACGCATTATGTAATGTACCTCATTTTTTTTTTTTTTTTTTTAGAATTTGTGTTTTGGGTCTGAATCAAACCAAAGCAAACTAAACCAACCAACCAACCGACCAACCAACCAACTAACCAACCAACCAAAGTTCTCTATAGCTGTTTGCTCATTGATTTGCATTAAGAAGACAATGTCTTTCCTTAAAGTAAGCCCAAAGAGCTTACTGTCCCAATATCTACCTCTCAAAGGAAAGAAGGAAGGAAGGAAGGAAGGAAGGGAGGGAGGGACAAAATTACTCAAACTCAAACACAACCAAGATTTGGAAAGAAATCTAATATTTATCTGGTCTAATGTCTTCATTTGCCCCAGAGCTCATGGTGTCATAGTGAATTTTCCACATCTCAATTGCTTTTTTTATTCCCTCTGCATTCATCTTACAACTTAAAAATAAGACAAACTTTGGTGATAGAAATGAAATGACTTAAAATTTTATGTGCCCTTTGACCTAAGCAATTTCACTTCTAAAAACATGTATATAGCCCTAATTTCCTTATATGAAAGATTTGGTTACAATAGTCTTCATTTGTAGTTATTAAGTAACAATGTTAAATTGAAAACAAGAATGTTCTGTTTTAGGAAAGTGGTTATGTCAAGTATAATCCACTAAACATAAGGCAGAAAAATATTTAATGACATAGAAAATAGTCTATGATAAAATATTTGTGGAAAAACATGGGTTATATACTAATATATATGATCCCTTTTTGAGGGGAAATATTTATATCTACAGAAACAAGACGAATGTGTCAACACACTAATATGTCCAAGTGGTAAAATTATAGGGAATGTGTGTTTTCTTCTTTTTGCTTTTTATGTACTTGCTATATATTGTAAAATGAATATATTTTGTGCAATGAGAAAAAAATTATCAAAAATTATCAAAATTATAAATTAATAAAAGAAAAAAACTTGAAAGCTTGAAACCTCATGTGATCTTTATGAGTTGAGATATGGTGGATGGACACACCCTGTTGAGCTCTAAAGATCTTAAATGTTATTTTGAGATCCCACTTGGTTTGGAATTTGGGTAAGTATGGTTCTAGGATGGAAGTAACCAGCTGAAGTTTACCATTAAAAGGCAAGTCTTCAGGGTTCCTGGGTCACTCAGTTGGTTGAACATCCAACTCTTGGTTTCAGCTCAGGTCGTGATCTCAGCGTCATGGGATTGAGCTTCACAGTGGGGCTCTGCGCTCAGCTGGGAGTCTGCTTAGGATTCTCTCTCCCTCTCCCTCTGCCTTGCTCCTCCCACCCACCCCTCTCTCTTTCTCAAAAAAAAAAAAATGTGCATCTCCAAGATTCCCAGGTTTCTGCTATGTCAACCTCCAATCACTTTGTAAGAGCCACTCAAACTCAGAGGAATGTGGCTCTGAAGAGCACTGGGCACGTGGTGGAGGGAGGAGCAGTCAGAGCTGGTTTCCCACACCTGCTGATTCTCATCCCAAGGTTCACCCACTTCAGAAATGCGGTTTCTCTTTTCCCTCCAAACCCACCTCCTGGCCCTCCTTCACCTCCTCCAGGAAGCCTGCCTTGCCTAACTTCTCTCCCCCATTTAGTTACTTCGCAAAGGCATCTTTTTCTGTGCTTTTTCCATTTTCTTTATTATTTTAAACTGAATAAATAAATTACTACTTGTTATGTACGAATTCCTACATTCTAATGTTTAAATGTTTTTTCAATGTCTTTATGGTTCCTTTTTTGGTCTTCATACTTGTTGGGTCTTCACTTCAATAAGGCATGGGCTATGTCTGCCTTTTCTTTATCATTATTATTAATTCCGAATTCCTGTTCTGGACCCTCCCTCTTTGCTGCCACCACAAGAGGTCAAAGGCTGTTTTGCCACTAATACGGGGTCTCCTCTTTTATGCTGGATCATATTTCCAGTAAACTAGAGGCATGCTACGCCAGGGAAAAGGTAGACATATACATTGCAAGACAGTAATATGCAGTGGATACTAATAAAACACACAGAAACCTCCCTGTGCTGCCAAGACTATATAGCATTTTGTTTCCATTACATCAATTTTTTCTCCCCCTTTTGTGAGCATTAATCAAAGAAATGCAAAGAGCTCATTAAAGTGATAGATTGACTGAAAATGTAACCACCTTTACATTATAAACAGTTTCTTTATGTTCTCAGTGCTATGGGCTTTGTTTTTCAGCATTTGTCATGTAGTTCAAATGTCCTTTTACTTTTAAAACACCGAATGCCAAATGGGCCCCAGTTGTTTGGTTTAATATGAACCAATGGCCAGCGTAGCAAAAACCAGAGCTACAAAATCCCAGGCAAACTAAAACATCCATATCTTAAGGGCACAGAAAATTAAGGAGCTGTAAGAGATGGGCTTGCCAAGTGATCCAAGGCATTGCCATGCAATTCACGAAAAGCAAAATCCCATCCCCAACAACTTTCAACCAGCTGTCCCTGAAAGGTTCTCTAGACAGGACGCCTGGCCTGAGAGAGCAGCCCGGGTTCCAAACATTTGATAGCCCTTTAACAGAAAGCACTGTAAATTTTTTAAGTTTTAAAGGCTTTCCTGAATATATGTTTATCCTGGCAGATGAATATATAACTGGGATCAGGTATTTCCCATACCCACAAATCTTCACTAAAGAAGAGGTTGATTGGTGCTAATTTGATTTTGAAAAGTCGTTTACACTATAATCAATACCTTTGACCACAACCTGAAATGAACCATAACACTGTGGTTAAAAACTTGAATGCTCGAGCTAGACTGCCTGACTTTGAGTGCAACCTTGTTCATTTTCTAACTTTGCGATTTGGGGAAATTTTCTTAAATTCTGTGTCTCAGTCTCTTCATGTGTAAAATGGGAGAGTAATATGTCATGAAGATTAGGTAAGTTAAACAATACAGGCAAACTGCTTATGACAGTGCCGGGAACAGAGTAAGCACTTCATAGGTACTAACCTATTTGATGATGATGATGATGATGTCAACAATAGATTGGTAATGCTGACCGAGAGATGGACAGAGAATCAAAAGACATGGGGTTTAAGCCCAGGTTAGCCCCTAACTCCCTATGAGAACTTAGAAGGACTCAATGCCTTATCCCAACTTGGTTTTCCCATATATACATTTGAGGCAGATAAGGCCTTCTTGTTCTCCAAAAACCAATCGTCCTAATTCTGGGGCATCGTACATGACAATGGAACCCTGATAACTCAGGTTTAATCACCTGATATTCAGGAATGACTGCAGAGTTGTCCATGGGGTTGTTTTTTTTTTTTTTTTAAGGAAGACACGAGCTTTTTCTTCTAGCATCCTAGCACATAGTCTGTAACAACAAGCACGTGGATACATGCATACAAGAGACCCACACTAAAGGCACCGTATCATGCAGCCACGCAGCCTGCATATCACCACTCCAGTCATGACATCATATCGTCTTTCAGGAGTAACCCATAAGGCACGATCCTCCTGTCAGGAGCCTTGCATCCACTCTACTCAGTAACAGACAATCTGGGTTCATCTCTTACTCTGTGATTATAGTTATGGCAACCGCTCTGGTCCTCAGTTTCTTCATCTGGGAAATGGGGCCAACTCTAATGTCCCTTTCAGCTCTGAAGTTTATGTCTCTTACGTGACCCCAAATTTTAAAAGTAAACGTGTACAGAATACACTAGCAAGGAGAATCAAGAGGATCTCTTTTCAGAGGCTCTAGCACAGATCCTGCCTTTCAATTGTATTTTATACCTTTGCCCGGAGAATGAAATTGCAGTGCTCAAACCAATGAGAAGGATGTACTTTCTCCAAAGTTGCTATAATGGCCAAAAAGGCCATAAATAACCATTTATTAAACAAACAGTATGGGCTAAAGGAAGAGAAACCGCCACAATTAGGCCCCTGGGGCCTGCAGGCACGGTACATAACAGTGGGACTCTTTCGTAATCCCAGCAATATGTTACCAGTTGTTCCATTTTCTTGAAGTTATCTTCATAATCAAGATGCTATACCAGCCATTGTGGGCTTTAGAACTATTTTTATTTTTAATTTAAAGAGCAATTAAAGAAAGACAATGGATACTGGGATAATAAAGTAAGTGATTAGCAGCATGCAAATGACAAAGGCTTAATGATAATATGGTTCTAGTCTCCAAAGGGCTTGTCAAGAGAAAGCCCTTTCTACATGTGGTTGTTCAGCTAATGTGTCTCAACCCACAATTACAACATTGCTGACACCATTAACCAGTGAAACAACATCACTTCGCGAAATCCTTGTTGTCTCATTAAAATGGAAAGGGTCAGGTAATTTACCAGCGTTGTATGTCTAGTTTTGTTGTCGGTAATTAGCAAACATTACCCAGCATGGACTCCCACTGGGAACTGGAGAAACTTTGTGAAATTATTAAAGAGGAAAGTATATTTCACTAGAAAATTGAAAAGAGATGCAGTAATATTCTCCCTGTCACTCCCTTGCATTTAGGGAGAGTAAGGAGCAAGCTGGAACTCTTTAACTTAGAGAGACATGATCAGAAAGCACTTGGAAGTGACTGTTCAAATCAATACCCTGCATCAGGCTGTAAACTGGCAGACAGGGTTTACAAAAGGGGGTGGGGTGGGGAGGACAGGAAAATTGCAAACTACATCTTTATTGCTCTTACTTAGGGTTTTTGAGTTAATCTCCTTGAAATAGAGGAAAGGGGCTATAAAAAGTTTTCTCTTTGGAAGGCCTTGTAATTTAAATAAGTTCCAGAATTGCTTACTCAAAAAGTTATTGATATATATTTTTTAAATGTAGAGATTGAGGAAATAGATCCCAGTGCACTGACTTCCTGCCTTTCTGCTTCTTAATGAAAGCCTCTATAGGCCCTGGAACCGAGACCCCGCCCGAAACGCTGGCCAACCCTCGGTGTATTGTCAGGAAGCAGAATGGTATCTTATTCTTTAAATGGAACTTTTGGAACATAAAACACATTCCAATAAATGTGAACAGAAAATTATGAATTCATTAAACTACTTTGGTATCTTGCGCTATATATAATATTTATATTCGGACTACTGTAAAATATGCTTTAATATCTTTAGGCAACTCTGAGGACTTAAATATTTATAAAATGGCTAAAGATAAAGTATGGCCCTTTTATTCCTACATACAGATGATGTAAGGCGTGCAATCAAAGACAATAACGCTCTCCGCCCATTTGTCATCTTAAAGGAGCAGATCACTGCGCCATCCCTCGTGTGCCATCTTCATAAGAGCTGTTGCCGACACAGGCAACTCCAGAGGAGTTTGCGTCTTAAAAACTACCTAGAGTGCTATACTTCACAGAAAACAGGGCTTTCTGAAAATGGAGACAAAACAATAAATTTGCAGGCAAAACAGCTCCAAGAGGGGCTTCAAAATACTGCTGTATTTATCTCTGGGACATCTGGGAACAGGAAGCGTTTTGATTTAATATTTCATAACACAGAGGCAATTGCTTCCTTGCATGGTATATAATTAATGCTCATAAAAAGAGGGTTTTTAAAAAATCTACAGTATCCTAAATGCAAATAAATAAATAAAAAAATAAACAAATGACACACCTGGACTTCCTTTAGAAACGTGGAACAGCCTCATATAATTCAATAAAAAGAAAGCCACCGTGAATTTATAATCACCTGGGGGCCTGTTAAAAGTAGGTTTATGGATTAAGTGTGAAACTTCACCTATGACGACTCTTTATTTACTGCCCTTCTTTGTCGTTGTACCCAGGGTTTGATTGATTTTCAAAATTCTTCCATTTCCTTCACTGCCAATGAGGATTAGGCATTCAGAGAACTACCTGCACCCACCTGCCTTGACCTCTCCTGTGCACTCCCATGGCTGGGAACCACCTGGAAGTTCATGAGTCAAAGTTCATTTCTCATATAACTCGCATTTTTATAATGTCCCTTACGTGCGTTGCAAATGCCCCCAGAAGCACCCTTGGGAAGCTGCCAGGTCCATGGAGATGCAGACAGACTTACTGAATCAGCAGCCCCATGTGAGAATCATAAATGGTGACCTCAAGTAACAAAGAGGCTAGCTCTGTGCTTCTTTTTTTTTTTTTTTAATTTTATTTATTTATTTGACAGAGATAGAGACAGCCAGCGAGAGAGGGAACACAAGCAGGGGGAGTGGGAGAGGAAGAAGCAGGCTCCTAGCACAGAAGCCTGATGTGGGGCTCGATCCCAGAACGCCGGGATCACGCCCTGAGCCGAAGGCAGACGCTTAACCGCTGTGCCACCCAGGCGCCCCTAGCTCTGTGCTTCTTAACCCAGGCTGCACCTTGGGATCTCTCTTGCCTGTATCAAGTCTGGTTTAACTGCTTGGGGACGTGGCTTGGGTGAGGTTTGAAAGTTCCTTGGTTGATTGCAATGTGCAGCTAGGGTGGAAA
Organism: Ailuropoda melanoleuca; assembly: GCF_002007445.2. NCBI lineage: Eukaryota > Metazoa > Chordata > Mammalia > Carnivora > Ursidae > Ailuropoda > Ailuropoda melanoleuca. The sequence continues at coordinate 79,895,976 of NC_048223.1, forward strand.
ACCCACGGGCTAGGCAAATTTGTTGAATTTGTGTGCAAATATTTCTGCATACAACTAGGGGGAGGTATGGGGAGGGACAAAGACAAAGAAAAGATCCATCGTTTTAGTAGGTACTTAAAGGGATCCAAGACCCCTTCCCCAATTAAAAACCAGAAGTTCCCCAGATCTCCTAGCTGGGGGCCAAAATAATAACAACTATATATATATATATATATATATAT
>NC_048223.1:80196296-80330557 GCF_002007445.2 Ailuropoda melanoleuca
CTCAAAAACTACGCCATGCTGCAGCTGAATCAAAGGTAACATTGCAGTCTGCGGGCCAGCACCATTTCTCGGTGCTAATCCCCTCGGCAGGCTCACCCCAGGCTCTCCCTCACACTCACTCATTCTTTGCAAAGTCATACACAAAAACAAACAAAAACATAAACAAGCCTCAGCTTTTCCCTCTATTATCTGAATGAGGCAGCAAAACAAATAGCTTAAGATTAATTTTGATCTGTGTTGCTATTTCTGAGACATAAGCGGTGAGATCCTGGCCCCGACCTCATTCTCAAAATGCTGCAAAGAGAAGGGGCGTGGCCAGGACACAGGGGAAGGACCTCTTCTTCATTCATAACCAGCTGATCCAACACTAATCTCTGTCAGCTGGGCTGTGTGTGTGAGTGTGTGTGTGAGTGAATGCTGAGCTTTGGTCAGAGCTGGCTGTACAGGCCAATGAGGGGAGGGCAGAGACACAAGGGAGAAGGGAGGAAAGAGGATAGAAGCCCTTGCAAATGGCATGTACATCACTGTGAAATGAGCTCAGAATCTAAGCTCTCCTGCAATGGTGAGGATTTCCCAGCACTGGGGGGCCAGAGGAAGTAGCTGACACTAATTTGTCCCAGCTGCCTTTGCTCGGCCTCTGTGATGGGGAATAATGTGCAGCTTATTTAAGCAAATCAACCAGTGACAGGAGGGGAGGACTCCTGCTAGCTTCTTAAGATGCAAACTCAAATATCAGCCTCTCTCTGATAGGGTAAGGGAGGGAAGAAATCCGGGAGGAAAATGACCTACAAGAACGGAAGATCCTGATGAGTGAAACTACTCTTGGGTTCCCACGTTCGGCCAGGAGGCTTGCTCCTGAGGAGACACGGTGTCCAAACTCTTCTATGCACCTGCCTCTAGGACTGACATGATCAATGGGGGGGGGCTTCTCCAGATTAAGACAACTGTGCATGTGATTTTTTAAACTTGCTAAATGGCCCTTTATCATGTCAGGCTTGATTACATTGTCAACCTGGATCCAGGTGCTGCAGAAAATGAATCAATCCTTTGGATTACGCCATGAAAATAGGAATCCAACAAAGATCCATCTTCTGCAGGGCCCTGGCAAAGGACTAGCGTGCTCTCTCTCTCTCTGTCTCTGTCTCTCTCTCTCTGATAAATCCCCTATTGTTGAGAACTCTGTTCTAAATATGAAAAAATTCAGTCCAGCTACACAAAATGGTTAGAATTTTAGCCTAAATGCTAATGGTTATGTTATAGAGTGCCCCTAAATAATTATCTAAGTATTTATTTCATATCTGCTATACTTGACGCCCTAGGAAAAATGGAAAAAGTCCACTTGGAGTCATGAAATATACTTCTTTGTGGAGTAATCCTTACATAGTAATCTAGGTTCTGTTATGCTATTATGAAATTGGTGCTCAGTTGTACGGCATAGGTATAGTCAATCTCTAATAAGGTATGGACTAGGTAGAGACATAAATGGGAGAAGTGAGGAATGAGCGGCAACCATAAAGGCTCTTGTCTCAATATGGTCTTTGTCCTCAAAGTGTCCCTTCTTCCTACCTGCAATGGCTACTCTAACATCCCTTCGGTAAGGGGGAAAGCCATTGAGAGTCCTTCCATGTGCCTTGACAGTCCCAGGGATAAAAGGCACTGAAGCCCACAGGACATGGTAAAATGAGGCCAAGAGAAGCATAATACTCGAGACGGAGAAACACTAGCCCTCCAGCAGCGGAATCACAGAAGACCTCTTACAATAACCAAGCACTTTACAAAGTGCTGTCGCAAACGAGACCTTGTAAACGCAGTCTGACATATGCGACAATATGAGTATTCCCTCTCGGGGCATGCTGTGTGCTGACCTCCACCAGAGCCCTTCTACCTTTTCACAGCCTGGGAGTCCCCAAATCACCATGGCTACCTGGACAGTGTGAACTGCCCTATTCTTAGGTTGACTGAAAATACCTGTATGCTATGTGGTGATACCAAGTGCTGAGCGGTATTTATGGTGTGCCAGATACCTCACAAAAGCGATTTGATTAATGTCACTGAAACAAGGTACTCTTCGAGTTACCTGTTCTCAGAAATGCAAGCTCAAACACGACCTGTGTTTGCATGGAAGAATGCCAGGAACATAGACCCACAGACATACAGAGACACACTGCATTAAAAAAAAAAAAAATGGCTGGCACCAAGAGCCTAATGATAAATGGAGAACGGAGTGAGGATATTCACAGATATTTTCATGATGGACATTCCAGCAGGCCCTGAAGATCTCTCAAATGTCTCAGAAAGTTCATAGAGATGGGAAACTGGATGGCAAAGCACAGAATATCCCCCGTCAGGTCACTGAAGATCATCAAGGAAAGGACAGTCCCAGTGGGGTGAACACAGAATGAATGAATCAGGAAGGTGGGCTCTTAGACACGCTGCCTGTTCTAGAAATTGGTTTCAAGTTGTTGAGCTCGACCCAAGTGCTTTCAATAGACACAAGTCATGACACTGCGAGGGCCTCCAGACCCTGACTGGAGCCGAGGCTCAGAAAGGCAGCTACAACCACAACCCCATCACTTGATCGGCAGTTCTTAAAAAACAGACATGCCTCACCCTGCCCTGAAACCAGAGAATGGCCAGCTGGGGGGACGGGGAAGCTGGGAGCTTCTATTTTTCACAAACTCCTCCAGTGAATCTGATATATGGCCAAGAATGGGAGTCACTGAATTAAAGCCATTAGGGGAAACCACTTAGCTCAAGTCAGAGATTAATTTACAAATGTCGCCTTAACAATTAGCCCATTAGAACATATGTATGAAGCCTGCAGGCTTTGAGAATCGTGCTAGGAGTACTCTAGAAAGTACAGAGAGGAGGATGAATTAATTCTCTCCTGAGCAGGTTTTATACATTCTGCTCAGCTTACAGCAGAACAAATGACCCTAATTAATGATTCCGCATGTTTGATTGGGGCCTAGCCAGCTACTGGCAGCAGCGACCCCTCCGAAAATGGACCATATTCTACATATAATCTCAAAGGCATATCGCTATTTTTTTATTGAGGTATAATTTATATACAATAAAATTCACTATATAAAAACAATAAACATGAGAACTCCCAAGGCAAACAATGTGGGGACGTTTTGTTTATGAGTGATAACATCATTCCACCATCCAAATTAAAATGTTTGGTCTGGTGAATTTAACAACTCCGACATTTATTGAACTCCTATGTGCAAAGCCCAGAGGGAGACAGAGGGAAATGGAAAACGAAAAGAGCAAAGTCAGGCCTGGTCTTTGCCCTCAACAAGCATGGAATCCAGAAGTTGAAATGACTCGGGCATCCCCTGTGGCTTTGATAAAGGCCACACATACAAACAGACACTTCTGGGATGTCCAAGGGAGGAGAGGACACAGAAGTAACACCACCACCATCACAAACCCCCAAAGTGGAAGGGGAAGAGGAGGATGGAAAACCCAGGAAGAAGAAAGGAAAGCCCTGACACGCCAGCTCCACCCATCTGCTGCAGGGAAGGGCAGGCACCAGGCGCAATGGCAGACAGACTCATGGCAGAGAGGGCACGGGCCCGCCTGAGGTTGAATCCCAACTCTGCCCCAATAAGCAGTACGCTCTCGAACACATCACTTCCCACCTCCAGGACTCCGCTTCCCGATCTGTGAAATGGGCGTTAGAACAGATGATCATCAGATCAGGACCTCGGTGGGTTATCACACAGCAAAGAACTCAAAACTTTTGGCTTAAGGCAGGGCTCTTTGAGGCCAGAGGGATGCCATTTGTGCATAATTGTAATCCAGCATGATGGCCATTATGCATGTTACTCATCCGTGTCAGACGGGCTTGTTTCTTTCAGATAATTGTAAGCAGGAATCCTACGGATGCTCAGATTCATAGTTTTGTGTGTCCTGTAGCACAATCAATTGCTCATGCAGCCTGCCATCCCACAAAACTACAATACAACCTAGAGAGGCCGCTGACTGGCCCTCCCCTGGCTCTGTGCCTCGTTCCACTCTTGCTACAGGGAATCGAGTGAGGGTCTCACTCAGTCTCCTTTCCTCCTGCCTCTGTGATTCTTCGAAAAGCCCACTTCTGTAGGTTTTGCCCAGAGAAGCTCACACTCTGAGTATCAGTGTTTTCTAAAGGGAAGAATAAAAAAGATATTTTTTTCTTCCCAATCTGGCCAGTATACTAATGTTTTCCTCACTCTTCAACCACTCTTAATAGAAGACATAATCTTGCTACCAAGAAAGGTATTTTTGTTATCCTAAATAACAAAAGATTTGTAAAATATAAAACCAATATTTTGACAGTGCCATTTAAACATCCAAAGGTCCCCTAAGTTTCCAAAATAACATTCTGGCACATTACTTTTGACTTATGAAGTGCTTACACAAAAATGCTGCAAGTTGATTCACTGAAAGCCAAGACTCCAAACAACAGTTTAAGTACAGATGTATTCAAGATGAAAGGAAGGAAGCATAAGGAAGTGCTTTCAGTAGTCAGTATTTAGAATTATAAAATACACAGGGCTTCCAGATAAGAGTAAAATTGTGCTTTATTCAAATGTAAGGAAGCCTAGTGAAAATGTTGATGTCTTTGGGGGCATTTAAACCTGGTGCTTCCTAAAATGCAATACTGAAAGCCATACTCAGTATAGACTGGACTGGACTGTTAGGACAAAAGATATAAATTGGAGAGGTCCTCCCACCCCTTAAATTGCTTCAAATGACTTCCATGACTTTGGGTATGAAGAAAAAAAAATCTCTAACACAGCTTACAAGACCCTGAAAATTCCTCTGCTATAGATTGCAATTCATTGAAATTTCAGTTCTTTTTATTCACCATGTGTCTCCCCACCCCAACTACCACAGGGCCTTTGCACAAGCATTTTCTTCCTCCAAGTCTTACCTCCCTTCATAGACTATTCATTCTTCAGATCTCAGCTCCGCGGCCACTTTCCTGCCACTTAATGCAGAGAGGTCCCCCATGAACACAGTACTTTGTAGCACTTAGCATAGCAAAAATTTTACATTTTTTGTGCAATCACTTGATAAACTCTTCTCTCCTCTGCTGGACTATAAGTTCCATGAAGACAGGGTGCCTGTCCATTTTTCCTCATTACTAAACTCTCAGAAGCTAGCAAAGTGTCTCAATCAATATTTGTTAAATAAGTGTGTATTTGGAGAAAAAAAACAGGAGAATAAATTTGGAGACTGAGTGTAATGAAAGCAAAAGAGAGCTGGAAGGATGTGGACCCTCATGGAGTGAGACTTTGGAGCTTAAAACTCCAGAAAGAGGTGAAGTGTAGTTCTCCATCCAAGGGACTCATGGCTGGAGTAGAGTGGGGCTGGAGAGCATCTCCTTCCGGGGATGGCTAGAGCTGTGGTGGGGAGAAGAAAGAGTCAGGGATGGAGCCACCCTGGGTGGTGGAGGAGCCCGCAGGTAGATCGATGCCAGCATCACGGAGAGCAGACAGGGTCAGGATTCAGTTGGATGGCAGGAGCCTCAAGAGAAAAGGTTTTGCACAAAGATGGAAGAGGCTATAGAGGCCAAGAGTGTCCAGGGCTCCTTGGGCCATAAAGAAACAAGCTATCTACGGAGAAGTGAGGGAAACTATGTCTCTATGAAAGACAGGTTCAATTATAAGGTGGCAGGTATCAGGAGCCCTATATGAAGAAGCTGAGAATTTAAATTAGGATCAGGACCAGGAATGCATGGAAACAAAGTGAATTATGTCATAGGAAGTGATACACAAAATAATGTAAATATAAATGTGTAAGTAATACATAAATACACACATACACACGCACTGTAAGGGACACAAACTGGTATTCCACTAATTAATCACAAATATTGGTTCTCTATCAATATTTATTAACCAACTACATTCCTAGTAATGTGTCTCTGTCCATTTCCAAATTAGGTCATTTCAAAATGACTATAGATAAAAACAAAGCCCTGGAAAATAATAGGGGTCCTTCTTAATGTAAGCTACTAAAAACAATTTCATTGTAAATCACACATCTGCTGGCAAACAGACAAATTAAGCACAATGATGAGCTTTTCACAGAGGGCAGAGGAGAATTTGATTAATATGGAATCGATATAAAGGATCCTTCTCTCTTTTATTTTTTATTTTCCCCAAAGAAGAATTGGGATCAAAATTATACATCAGTTCCCCAATCTCTTCCCTCCTGAGGGACCATGTTGATATAACTCCAGGGCACACGTTGTGTGAATTTCTGCAGGTCAGTGTTTCCCTACGGCCACGCAGATGTCAATGGTGTTACGTCTTGGGTTTTGTTGGCCATCCTCATTTTATTTTGCACTACAAAAATGCAGAAGAGTTAAATGTGCTCCTCTAAAGGCCTCAATTCATTAAAACTGAAAACATGAAACTGAAATGAGCGAAAGCAGTTGTAACATTGAGTAAGGACACTTTCCGTAAAACCTGCGACCTTCCTGAGAATCGAGGTTTAATGACACTGAAATCTTACACCATGGCATCATGAAACTTAAAAGGTTGATTTTCACATATTTTTACCAAGAGCATTAAACTGGTGCATTGGAAAGCAAGATAAAAGCCTTCCATTCAAGGGCTAAAGTTTGAGAGACCTTTCCTGTCTAATTACTGAAAAATCCAGGGGAAAAAGTTCCATCTGCCGGAGGAGCTCCCAAGTTTGCCGCTAATGAGCTTTTGGGGAAATTGCCTGGCGTAAGTGCGTGTGGGTCTGGCCAAATGGACTTTTAATTTAATTCATAAGATGAGAAAACTTCTGTAGAACTGTCCAGTCACCAGGTGCCACTTATCATCACCTTTATGGCCATCGTTGCCCTCCTTCTCAAACTTTGCCTTTCTTATAATATATTGAAGGCAAAAAGGGAAGTGAAAGCAAGGACTCAAACAGATGCTTGTACACCCAAGTTCATAGCAGCTTTGGAAGCAACCCCCATGTCCACTGACAGATGAACAGATGAACAAAATGTGGTCTATATGTACAACGGAATACTAGCCTTGAAAAGGAAAAAAGTTCTGACACATGCTATGATGTGGGTGAACGTTGGTGATAGTATGTTAAGTGAAATAAGCCAGACACAAAAGGACCATTATTACACGATTTCACTTGCATGCAGAACCTTGAGAAGTCAAGTTCACAGAGACACAAAGTAGAATGGTGGTGGCCAGGGCCGGGGGAGGGGGCGGGCAGGACTAGGAGATTTTTGTTTAAAATGTATAAAGTTTCTGTTTAGAAGCTCAAAAAGTTCTGGAGATGGATAGCAGTGATGGTTATACAACATCGTGAAGGTACTTAAGCTACTGAACTCTATACTTACAGATGGCTAAGATGGCAAATCTTACGTGAAGTTAATCACAATAAAAAAATAGAAGGAAAATTCTGAGAATCTGCAAGCAGAATCTAACAGTATATTTAAATTTCAAAACTCAAACATAATCATATTTTTCAAAGGATACTAATATCTCTCCTCTCAATGGCAGTGGGAACCTCTAAGAAGCTTATGTTACACAAGTGACTCTTGCCTCTCTGGGATGTTCAATCCTATTCCTTAGTAAGCTGGCATTTCCCCCTTGGTTCCAGAATCTACCCCCACTTAACCACAGAGAACTTACATGGGTCCCCACCTTCCCCTCTCACTTTCAGCCTCATTTATTATTGATACATGGAGTAAACTATGAATTTCTCAGGGATCAGGTTTCTGACTAGAGCCAGAACCTACGTCTTTTGGTAACTGTAACTAAGCCCCAGATATGACTGGGAGTTTTAAAATAATGTACCCTTTACCACAATAAAAAAGAGAAGAAAAGAATGTGCACCTTTGGCTTATAACACTTTTAAAACATGTAACAATGTCCTCTAGAAGATAATGTCATGGACACAAGACATTTGGTCCCCACGGTCTAAACTTCAAGGCCAAGCTGCAGTAATGACTTAGTTACAGTCACTTAGTGGGTTTAGTAGGACCTTAAAGTCACCCCTGTAACAACCTAGAATTTCCATCCTTTACAATAAGCATTTTGCCACCAAAAGTGTTGCTTTTGAAAAAAGGCTTGTCGATGCAACCTGGAAAGCAGGGCCACCAAAGGGCCTCCACATCAAGAGAGTGGGCCAAGACAATAAATAACCATTCAACGGACAATAAAACATTGACACCAACGTTGACCAGGCTTCAAAATCAGTGCCCGGCCCCACACCAGGCTTGGCCATGAAAGCACACATTCATGTGCTTGGTTCCCAAAGCACCACACAGTTTCCTCTTTCGTAGACCCAACAGCTGACCATGACAAAGGGGTTGACCTTGGCAAATGCCATCTAAATAAGAATGAAACCAGCAGGCCCCCCCGTGCAAAGGTTTTTGGTGGGTTTAGATCCAAGTCTCCAAAGAGAAGGTGCTAGCTTGTCCACTTCTGACATCTCTCCCTCCTGCCCTCACCGCAGAGAACAAACACATTTGAATTTACTATGGTATTCTCACAAACAAGCTGCCTTTCCTGAACGAAGCAGAAATCTTCATGAGATAGCATTCCTCATGTTCACACACTCCCGCCCCAACTGCACGGAAAATCAGAAGGCAAGGGTCAGTGGCACACGTCTCGGCACACGTAGTTACGGCTGTCCTCGGTGGGGGCGGATGCCCCGCCCAGCACGGCACCGCTGTTCACTCAGAAAGGCTGGACCACAGCCCCAGCTGCCGCCCGACCTCCTGCAACGTCTCACGCGTCTGCCGTGGCCCGGCGATGATCAGATGCTAGTCATGCCGCGGCGTAACTACAGCTCTGGCCCCCGGAGACCGTCAGAAAACCGTAAGCTCCACTGCCACGGGGCACGCGTTAGGGGTGGAGGGACGGGAGCACCCTCAGGTAACATAGCTTCCTGCCTCTCTCGGCCTCGCACTTACCTTGGAAACAAAACAGGAGAAAGAGGATTGTCTATGTAACGCTACCTGTCGTCTTTTCAAGGCCATTTAAAAAGAGGAAGAGCACATGTATGACGTTCAGGCTCCTTTGTATTTCAGTCTCTCTACAGGCAGACCAGGCACACAGGCTGTCTTCACAAGGCAGGAGCCAGAAAATGTGGGAAGAATCTTGTATTTCCGAGTTTTAAAAGCTTTGACACAGTTATCAAGGAGAAATCAGAATTGAGGTGGACATCCTTAAGTCTTTGTATGGGTTTGCCAAGTTTTCAATTTATACGTGGGGGAGAACCATCACCTTCTCAGGGTTTGGGGGGCTCCTGTCATAATCCGGCTGTGTATTTCAGCACAGCCCCATCTTGATCACTGAACTCCCCTCCTTGTCCACTCCATTATAAGATCTTTACGCACAAGAATTCATTCCTCTTAACCCCCCCCCACACACACACACCATTCCACAGCTACCCCTTCATTCATTCATCACATGCAGTTGCCAAGTGCCCACTACAGACTCGGGGTTGAGCTGGCACGGGATACAGAGGAGGCGAGAATGGTCCTTCTTTATAGAATGTGTACTCTAGCTTTGACTCTTGTGCAAAGGAGGGTGACAGATGCCAAGATGAGGTTCAAAAGCCTTTCCAGACATTTAAGCTGTAGCCTAACAGGGGTTGTCAAATGTGAGTATGGATGGGAACTAGCTATAGGGCATGTTAAAACACATATTGCAGAACTTCAGCCCAGAGATTCCAGTTCAATAAGTCTGGGGGAGCCTGAGAATTTGCATCTCTAACAACCTCCAGGTGATGCTGATGTTGCTTGTCCAGGGACCATATTTTGAGAATCACTGCTTTCAGCCATCAGAACAAATTTTTTAAAATCAATCCTTTCAAGATATTCTGTCTTCTTTGACTATGGGTGTAAAAACATTTTAAATTGGTTGTTTTGGGTCTGTGCTATTTGGACAAAATTCCCTTAAAATATCTATAAATTTTGAAGGCTTTCAAAAGGGAGAAAACTGGTCAGAACTCTACCTTGAAATATTATTCAAAATAATTTTCATATGCTAGTTCAATGTGCTAGACAATGCCAGCAACATGTTTTGGTTTTGGTTTTAATTAAGTTGATATATCTTCTCCATAGAAAGGGACATCATGAAGTTAGATATGTCAGTATTGCTAATAAAACTATTAAAAGCTCCATTTCTGATATGTAAGCTTAGAGTTCTGAAGACATACTTCAACTAAGACTTGTAACGGTGTGGCAGAATACTGGTTTCCAAGGACAGTAATCAAAAAGTACCACAAATGGAAAATGGGAGCTCATCAATAAACTAGTTCCTTTCTTGTTGGAAAGAAACAGGTGTTAAAGAACAGTTGCCCACAAGGCTTTCAAAATCAAAGGAACCAAAGGTCATGGTTCTGCCCATGTTTCCCAGACATGTCTAAGAGGAAAGACAGACCAACTCCCTTGGTTCAAGCTCCACCCCCTGCCAGAAATTTCTGGCACTAATTTGGCTTCCCTGTGTGCTCTGGGCTGACCGACCTTCCTAAGAATGCAGGTCTACTTGACATGTTCTCTCCAGAAGAAGCCACAATTGTCACGTTAAGCTGCCATTCTAGATTTTGTTTTAAATACTGTTTCAACAATAAACAGGGTGGTTGGATTTTTTTTTTTAGGCCTTATTTCTTTTTCCTTTCGTCCTTTTCCTTTCTTCCTTTCTCTCTCTCTCTTTCCTTCCTTCCTTCCTTCATTTCTTCTAGTGAAAAACCAAGCCATTCAGAAGCAGACAAGGTGGCAACCCTTGCCTTCCCTAACTTCGTCTGCTGCTTCCTTGAAGGCAACTCCTGAGACTCTGAGTAGAGTTTTTCAAAGCACTTCTCTCATTCCTCACGGTAATCACCCGGTTTCCTCTTAGTCTCTTGTCTGTGTCTCTGTAAGGGCAGAAATTGTGTCATTCATGTCTCTGTCTCCACCACCCATCCATCCATTCCATAAGCATTTATTGAGTGACTACTGTATACTATGCCTTGTGCTAAGCCTGGATATACAGCAGAGAACCAAAGAGAGCCCTTGCCTTCATGGGCCTTACAGTCTAGAGGAAAGACAGACACTCAACCAATGGTCCCACTAGAGAGCAAAAATCGTACACGGCAAAGAGGATTCTGAAAAGGAGTGGAGAGCTTTGTCAACCATGGGATTCAAGGAGGTTTCCCAGGGAAGAAGGATAAGAAGGAGTTAACTAGAGTAAGACATGCATTTTACATTCAGAAAACAGCACATCCAAAGCTTCTTAACCATTGTCCCACTGATGTTTGCTGAGTGAACAGAGGGACCAAGATGATGGTAAGCACTCACCATGACAGGGCAGAGTGAGGGCAGTGTTAAATACTGACTGAATGGAATTGAACGAGCACCCACTGTTTCAAGAAGGAAGAGGTAATCTCCATAGTGAGGATGGAGAAACTGAGGCAAAGGGAGCTTAAATGTGTGTGTAATAGGCAGAGCTGGGATTCAGATCCAGGTTTGACTCCCCATCTTTGTTCTTTTAATCCATGACACCAAAGCTACTTCCTGAATTTTAGGTTATGAGGCTTTGGTGTCCCCCAGAACTCCGGAGTTCCATCAGCTTTTTCGGAGTTGCTTGGTGAAGCAGCATCAAACCTGGAAGGTTTTCTTGGATAGCTATGATAGTAGACCTTCCCCCACAAATGAGGACAAAAAGGTAAGCATTGACCCCACTTGCCCCCCAAAACATAAGCAACCCTCTCTCCCATCCCCAAGGAAATAGCATGTTTACTGCTTTATTATACATGACTGGCATATTTTCCAGTCTTATACCACATAATGGAAAATTCTTTTATGAAGTCTAAATTTAAAGGTGAGAATCATTAGAGATTACTTCCTTGAATTTTGCATTAGCCTTCTTCCTTGGTCCTTTTAAAAAGCACAAGGGATAACAAAAAAATCCATATGAAGTTGTTAATGATTTAATACAGTGATGTTGACATCACAGTGTACCTGTGATCCATTGGAGCTATTTGTCAAAAATTCTGTTTTTGTTAAATATTTGTTTAAAATCATCCAAATATTCTGATTCCAAAGGCTTGAGAGATGACTTAGAACTCTGCATTTTCAACAAGCACACCGTACCCCCTCTCTCCCTGTAATTCTGACACATTTGGAGAAATGTCCACTTAATGCACTGGTTCCCTTATGAAAAGGAGAACTTCAAAGTTTCTAAAAGGTTTTAAAACCCAGATCACCAAGTCACACCCCACAGCAATGACAGCAGCATCTCTGGGAGGTAGCATTTGTCTGCTGTATTAGAAAATCAAGTTCCTCAGCTAATTCCAATGGGCAGCCTGAGTAAAAGCACTCACTGCGTGTATATGAAAAGCATGGTCACCTGAGCAGTGGGTGGGAAGAATCTTAAGGCAGAGGGAAGTGGACTCTGCAACAAGAGTCAGGAGGCTGGGCAGACGGGAGCCCAACATAGACAGTCAGGGCTCTGCATTGGCAAAAGGAGAAACCACCTGGTTCCTCCAAATCTCCACTTGAGTGATTCTAGAACAGTCCTCAATGAACTCAGTCTCACTGAGGAGCCCCACCTCTCTCGCACACACCCACCACCCTCCTTGACACCAAAGCTGATGGGGAGGCTGCTGCACGCCAGACCTCTGGGGACACAGATGGCATGTGGGACTGGGCCTGAGCCAGAGGCCCGCACTGATTAGGACACCTGCTGCCACCTGGATTTCGGTAGCCCAAGTGTCTTGGCAGGTGGTTTCCTGCAAGCACAGCCACCTCACCCCCTGCTCCTTGGCACCTCTGGGTCCAGGTGCAGGGTCTGGCCCTCACGTGAGGGAATGGGTGGACAGCTGCGTTCTGCCAGTGGCAATGCAGGCCTCAGTCCTGGCCAAGAAACAGGCAAGAGCAGAACAGCACAAGTAGGATCTGGTTCAAAGATCCCTCAACTCCAGCCAAGTCCACATCTTTTTTAGCAAAATGGGGGTCATGTGCAATGCATGAGTTCCCACAAATGTCTGTCTCACGGTACTCCATCAGCAAAACCTATGTCACAAAAGCTCACGTTGGTCCCTGGGAACGTGAGGACCCCAGGGCCCACAGAGATCCGGTCTCCAGGATGATAGCTCAGTGTCCACCAAAACACAATAGGTACTTCCTCTTTGACTAAGCACCCTACCCTGTGGCCTGAGGGTGAATTTCAGGCCAGCGGCATCCAACAGAAATAGAACTCAAGCCACATCCGTAATTCTAAATTGCCTAGTACCCACACAGTAAAAAATAAAAAATTAGCAATATTTGCATTTCAGATATTTCACATGTAACTCCATATGGGCAAAATACATTTTACATCAACATGCAATTAATAGTGAAAGTTATGAAGGGGCTACTAGAAACGCACCCCCCACACGTCCTGCAATACCACAATGTCTTATGTGATGCAACAGCTGTGGCACTTAGTGAAAATGAGGCCTAGTGAAACAACACAGTTTGTGTTTAACAGAAAAATATTTCATATATTTAGGTTTTGAGGTTCACACTGAAATGAACCACAGTTAAATAAAATTTGGAGTTCTTCAGTCCCACTAGGCCACATTTCAAGTGCTTCACAGACACAGGCTGGTGGCTCCTGTTTTGGATGGCACAGAGAGGTCTTCCTCTTTACAGAGAGTTCTGCTGGGCTGTGTAACTCTAGAGCCCTTAACCAATTGAAAAGGTCCCTCTTCTCTTTCTACCAATTCAGGATAAGGACACTTTGAAATGTCCTGAGTGATGTGGGATCCCTCCTCTCACAGAGCGGAAGCACAGTGGTTAAGGGCTAGACTGTAGACCCAGACACTAGCAGCCATGTGACCTTGAGGAGATCACTCCCTATAGCGTGGTTCCTGCATCTGTCAGAGGAGAGTAAGAAGAGCACGCACCTCAGTTACAAAGATTAAATGAGTTAATATTTGTAAAAGCACTCAACACAGTGTCTTCCATATAGTAAGTGCTCTATAAATAAATGTTAAATAGAATTTTCCAGCAGGATGCCTGCCGGTTGGCACTGAGCACACCGATAGCTCTCATTCCAGAATGATCTTACTGAAAGATGTAAAAAAAGTCTCTCACCTGTCAGCAGCTACCAACTTTCTGACTGCCAGAATATTCGCTGACTCATTTAAGAAATACTCACTTTGGTCTTACCTTATTAGAGCACTGCAACCCCATACCTTCGGGGGAAAGGAGCTCAGAGAGTCTGAAATATTCCACGATGTCTGTCCCTTTCCCATCCTCCAAATCATATCTTCCCAATTCTTCAAGGCAAGGATAGTATTCCACCTCATTTGTAAGCTCCCTTTCCTTATTCGGGCCTGAGCTCAGGCCAGCTCCTCATGGAAGCCTTCCCTGACTACCCTTTCTAAAGTTATGTCATGGGTGTGTGAGTGAGTGTGTGTGTGCATGCAGGTGTACACAGCATTGGCCTGTTCCCTCACACCGTTTCGTTTCCCTCGCTTGCTTATCATTTCTTGAAATCACTTTGCTTATTTCCTTCCTTCCTTGTCTATTGCTTGTCTAACCTCAAGAAAAGATAAACTCTGTATGAACAGAGAGCTGTCTGTTTTGTCTTGGCTATAATCCCAACATCCAGGTTGGCGGATGGAACATGGTAAATGCCTTATATAGAATTGCTGAATGAATTAATGAATGAATGAATGAGTGAGTAAGTGAATGAATGAATGCCCTCCAATGATGTATACATTCCCCAACTTCCCTTTGCTTGGTATTCCAAAGCACATTTTGTTCTTCATATTTTGAGGATATTCCATTCCATACTACTTGATACATATGGTTAACTAGTTCTGTGTATATGTCTTGTCTCCTCTAGACTACAAATCCCTTGAAGTTGTGTCCTGAATGTTACATTCCTCCCATGGCCCTCTTAACGCCCAGCATAAGGCACATCCTCAATGAATGCCTGTTGATGAATGAATAGGGAGGCTCAGAGTCCTTAATTAATCTTCTTGGTCACACATACTGGACTATTTCTACAGATAATAATTTGCAAAATGAAGTAAATATATAAATACATACATCTGTCTGTGTGTGTGTGATATTTCTCATTCTAATTAAATGAAGCTATTTTTGTAACTATTTTCCAGTCTAGGAGTAAAACTGTACGGAATAATGCTAAACGTTAGATCATTAAGTCGGTTTTCTTTAATGATATGGCAGTGTTTCAAAAAAGCTTTGAGTCATCTTTGAGATTCTTTGCCAGGGTACAGCATGCTAGAGTTAAAATGGCACTTATCTCAGTAAACACATTACTACTGCAAATGATTTGTTCCAATAAAGCAATTTCTTGGCAAAGGACTGCCATTTCTTCTAAACCCCCTACCAAGAAGAGAACCATGGAACCATTATGAGCACCAGAAACAAGAAAGCTTGCAAAGTTCCCTTTATCAGAAGTCACCCCCTAAGGCAAAAGCAGCACCAATTTGTTGGCCCTCTTCTCCAATTTCAGATCCTACCGCACTTACTTTGTGTAAATATTTTCTATAAGACAGCTGTAAATAAGGCCTCAAAACTCAAACTAAACTACAGGCATCGGCAAACATCCCTATTTGCTTCCTCTCTCTTTTGTTCTCTTTCTCTACCTCCCTTCTATTCTTTTTCTCTTCCTGTCTTTCTAAGACAAAAATC
Organism: Ailuropoda melanoleuca; assembly: GCF_002007445.2. Classification (NCBI taxonomy): domain Eukaryota; kingdom Metazoa; phylum Chordata; class Mammalia; order Carnivora; family Ursidae; genus Ailuropoda; species Ailuropoda melanoleuca. The sequence goes on from NC_048223.1 coordinate 80,211,949, forward strand.
AGGAGGTTGGTCACATGGAAATATAAATTCCATTTCTACAGAAAGCTGAGTTCTTGAGCGATTAAGCCTACAGACCAATCATTTGAGGTGGAGGAAAAAAATCCCATAAAGGCTAAATTATTTTCTGATGTACTTATTACATGAAGGGTCTATTATGATAAGCTATTATACTTCCAAGATAAATTGAATTCACATTTATGCAACTCATCTATTCCTAGAGAAACGCAGATAAAAATTTTATAGCAACCTGAAAAGGTTTGTGAAAGGGATATAAAAGAGATCGATACTGTAAGAGTTTAATGTCAAATTGAGACAATAGAAAAGATGGTCCAAAGCAAGGACTCAATTTCCAATTCTTTTTTTCCAAAAAGAAAAGTACCGCTAATCAAGTAAGCGGAGGAGAGAATGGCCATTCAGGCAGGAGCTGTCGGGAAGGAGCCAGTGGAAGTGTAATTAAGCTGTGAAGGAATAATGGGTAGAATGTGGAGGGTGGAAAACAGTCCACCTAAAATTTCTTTTATTCACACATATTTATTGATTTCCTACTATATGCTGGGCAACATTCCCGGCACAAGGGATACTGCAGAGAATGAGGGACCGAGACCCTGTACGCAGCTGCTATGCACCTGGTGGGGAGAGAACCCTTTCTAGAAATTAGTTATGACATGTGCAAGCTAGTGTGTACACGTACATACAAGAAAGGGAAGGATTTACTTTCTCTTTTCTGCTGCCTTTCGCTTGAGTCTTGAGGGTCTTGCTTTAGGATGACATCTAGAATTTCTCTGGGCTTTGTGAAGATTAGTGTTGCAAACAAGGAACTTCTTCTCGGAGTCTATCTTCCTTTCTCCTTCCCTCTCGCCATTATTAACCACAGGATGCAGTTAATGACCATGACAAATAATAAAAGATTTCTCCTAACTTCTTCAAGTGTGACTATCCTGATTATAGCCTGCAGGTACAGCCAGCCATGAACCACACGTTATTTATAGGCTGAAAACCCAGGCAGAATTTGTGTCACTCATGACGAAAATGTAAGCTTCTCCCAGGACCCAGGATCCTCCTCGTTTTCCGCAGACCCCCCACAGGCAGTGAGGATGCCCACACAGTTCCTCCCAGAGCTCGGTTTCAGCAGGATCCCCTCCCCCACTCGCAATCAAGGAGCCTACACAATTACTGAGCTAATCATTTAAATGATGCTACTGAAAAACAAAGCCATTTTCCTTGTTAAAAATGTGTTTGCTGTCCTATCCATTTATCCCTTTCCTTGGCAGTGCTCTGTATTAATTTATTGCCCAATAAAGCACAGACACAAGCAGAGTTGCTGAGCCATGCCCAGTGGAAGGCCCACTATTTCATCCTAGCAAAGGCAGCCCATGAGCCAAAAACACAAACATGAGCATACCAGGCATCGCAGTCCTTGGCTGGCTAATCCCAGCTTCATTTGCTCTCCCAGAGATTTCAAAAGAGAGGAATGTATGCAGCTTTGGAAAGAATGCAGGTGATTGATAATTACTGATTATCAGAGGAAACGAGGCTCAGTTTGGTCTGTCAGCCAAGGCTAAGTGCCCTTGGGTTTCCTTACTATTGGAAGGCAAACCTCACTGCCACAGGTGAGCTTTGTAGGGAGAGAAGCTGAGAAAAGAAGTGGTAAAGATGAGATGGTCGTGGGACTTGGCTTGCCATGGTGTCCACCATCCCAAGAGACTGTCTCCCTCTAGACGAAACGGTGATGTTTGTTGCTTCCTTTGCAGTTCACACCCAGTGATTAATCATAAGGTCCCTGTTCAGATCTGTGCTTCAGTGCAAAACCATGGCAATGACTACCATGCGTATGGAGGGTTGATCATCTGAGAATCTCTTTCATGGCTGGTTACTGGATGGTCATTGATGGTCAACTATGTAGACAAGCAGGTTCTTCCGATTTAGAAACGTTGGACCTCAAAGAGGCCTTTACTGATGGAAACTTCATGGACAGAACTTTGAGGGAATGGCCCTGGGCATCAGAATTCCCTTCCCAACTTCTGGACTAGCTCCAGCTTAGCCAGAGGTTCAAAGGGGGATGAACCAGCAATCTGGGCCCTTGGTCAGACAGTGAGCTCAGATAGTACCTAAAAGAGCAGGAGGAAGTCCTCAAAGCCAAGAGAATGGAATGCCAAGGATGGCTCCAAGGATTCAAAAGAGTCATCGAATGTTACTCTGGGAAGGAATCATCAAGGACATCTAGCACTAGGCCTGCATTTTAGGGGAGAAAACTGGGACCCAGTGAGGAATTCACTTGTCCAAGGCCCACTATAAGCAGAGGCAAAGGCAAAATTAGGAGGCTGGATGACAAGGAGGACTGGAAAGGCCCAGAGGGTCTGCCTTCAATTTGTCATTGTCCCCGTGGTCATTCTTCTAGAGAGGGTACGCCTAGCCAAGCTACTCACAAGCGCAAGACTTATGAAACCACAGCAAAACCCCCAAAGCCGATGGACATCAGTGACCTCTACAGGAAGTTCTCAGCAGGCTACACTGCTGCGAACCATCATTCATTACTCAGCAGAAGGGCAAGAAAGAGGTGAAAGGAGCAGGCAACACTGCTACCAGGAAAAAGAAAATGGCACCCCCAAGGCCCCACCCATTTACACAATCCCCTTTCTTCCACATGTCTTACCAAAGGTTATGCTGCCTTCCATCTCCATTCCAAGGGGCCCCTCAGTGAAAGCAGAGGAAAAGCCACTGAGTTTGCAGAAAAAGGCCGTCAGTTCACTGCAGCAAGTGGAGAAAGTGCCAGTGGGAATCCTCAGCATCCCCACCACATGCCATTCCTTCCACCTCTGAACCTTTCCTACAATGCTGTCCCCAGCGCACTGTCCTCCCTCCGCTCCTCGGCAGTCACAAATCCTACCCGTCTGTGGGGCTCTATTTACGAAGCTTCTCCTGGCCTCTCCCGTCCCCACGGACAACACGTGTTTCACGGACCTCACTGGTTCACTGGGCTGCTGCTCGGAGCGGGCGTAGCAGACATGCACAGCATTAATGCCTGCCGCGCACTTTCGTTCAATTTGACAATTACCTCTGTAATAAGACCCTTCCGCAGCCCTCCCTAAGCCCCACCAAGGTGCCTGCTTCTGCTCTGAGGCCACCTGCACAAGAAGCTCCCAGAGGTGCCTGCTAACACGCAGACCCCTGGGCCTAACCCCAGGTTTGCAAACTCAGAATCTTGATCCAGGCTGAGAAAAACCGCCGGGAGTGCTCCCACGGCAATGGGTATCTAGCAGACAGGAGAGAACACTTGCCGGACGGGTACTGTAAACCCCGGTCATGGAGAGGGGGCGGGGCTTACATGCGGGGAACCTGATTCTAACCCTACTATGTGTCCCGAGGAAGTTTCTTAACCCTCTGGGCTTCAGTGTCTTCCCCTCTGAAACAGACACTGCAGGTTTGTGGCTCGTGGGTATGAAGCTTCCTGCACAGATCCAGGCTTAGCAGGCACTCAGTTGGAGGCTTTTGCATTGGGAGGGAGGTCTATGCAGGATTCACACAGGCTGATCCAGTAACTACCCTGAACCAAATCCACAGTGGGTAGGTATCAAAGAGCTATGACTGGGCCTGGCTTAAGAGTATACTAATGATATAATAACTATATAATAACTCAATATAATACATATAGTATATGATAAATTACTAATTTGATATTAATAGCAGCAAATATGTATATGGTACATCTTTTGGGCCACACACTCTCCTAAATACTTTATTGATGGTAACATTTTTAATCCTCACAAAAAATAATTACTATTACTATTATCCCCATTTTATAGCTGAGGAAACTGAGGCCCAGGGCTGCTGGGCCATTTGCCCAACGTCCCACAGCAGTAAATGGCACAGAGCTGGGACTCTTCTCACTGCCCCTCCTTCCTGACATACCTGCTGGCTCCATGGTTCATCTTTTCTCCTTGTTCTTTCTGCCCTGGGACCTGCTGAGATCTTCTCGGCAAGTCGTCCTTGCCTTAGAGAGGTCCTTGTCCCCCCCACCCCCACCCTGCAGAGGAGGCCAAGAGGGGTAAGGAGCTACTGACATAGCCCATTCCATCCACTGGCAGTGCTTTCTGGGCTGTGCTCCAGGCCAAATCCTGACAAGAAGGAGTGTCCCCTGGACCTCTGCTCCTAGGGGCTCAGATTCTGGGGCCCCTCATAATAAAGAGGCCAACTCATGCAAAATGCAGAGGCTGCACCCTGGCAGCTTTTCCATGGTGTGACTGGGCCAGGATGGGGGACTGTCCAGATACCCAATACATTTTTAAGACTTCTGAATGATTGATGTTTTCTCCCCAGGGAGAGAAACTAGCTAAAAGGATCACAGGATCTGCATGCCAACACATCAGAGAAGCTGGGACAGACCACAACAGAGACACCACCACCCAAGGTCTGCCCCTGAAAGCTCACCTCCTGGGACAGGAAGTGTCTCCAAACTGAGATGGGCAGTCCTCCCAGGACTCATTCTCTGGACTTCCGGAATCACTAAAAGGGCCCTGATCACCTATCCATGTAACTGGCTCTACCTTCTAAACAGACTCAGCACATCACACTTCTCCCACAACTCCCACAGCACCAGACCATGTCCAAGACACCATCATCTTTCACCAGATTATTACACTGCCATTCTAACTCATGTCCCTGCTTCTACAATTGATTCTAAGCACCACGGGTCAGTGTGATGGTGCTGGTGTGCACAGCTGCCTGAAAAGTCTACAGTTATTCCCAAGGAAATGGACTATTGAGATCTTTCAGTTCCTAATTGTTCATCCAAGGGAAAAAAAGAATGCGAGAGATGTTTCCTTTCTGTCCAAACAATTAAAAGTTTATACCTTCCATTAACCAATGCCAGGAGCTGCCCATCCAGGTAAATCACCACTGTGCTCACCCCACTCAACAATGAGCATGGCTTATTTCTCAAGTCAGTCCTGCTGATTAGATGTATATAATCAGTGTGCTCTGTTTTAAATCTTTGTGACAATCGACGTAACTTAGTGCAAGTCTAGCCAATGCCATTTGCATTTAGGAAATTGGAAAGAATTTGTTCAGCTTCCACAGTGACTCTGGCCACCTGCTAGGTGTTACAGAGGACAAAAGAGAAACATAAAATAGGATTGTCTCCTTTAACAAAAATGTATGTCTCATAGGGAGACAAAATGAATACCCAACAAATAGACCGACAATCATATCAGATTGTTATGGTTAAATGGAGCTATCAGTAGGAGAGATAATAAAAACCTTAGGAATTGAGAAGCAGAGGATGAGTGTGGCTGTACTGGCTGGGGAAATAATGTATCAAAAGTAAGTGGAGTGATAAATGTGTGAAGTGTAATTGAGACCCAACGCTGCCTCCCAAAAAGCAGGAAATATCTAGTGCCCGGGACTGAAACGCTGTTATTTCCCACGCCCACGATTGTCTAGAAATAACAAAGCAGTCTTGAAAATCCATCCTCATCTGAGTATTACAGAAACTTGTCCTGACAGTGAAGACAAAATCATCTTCCCTGTCCTATTGGGCCACCCAAAGGAACCCAACAATAGAAGCAAGGGATCTAGGATCTGGTGTCGGAGAAGTTAAGAATCACACGCCTTAATTTGTAAAAGAGTATTATCTCAGCTCAGGGGAGAAACTGGGGGATAGTAAAGTCATTAAAATGTCACCGCTAAAAGGAAAAAGGAGTCTTGCAGCCACTCTTTCCCTTTCCACTGCTAGTCAGTTTTGAGAAGCGAAGCCGAGCAGACACAAAACGTCTCACGTTGCCAATGTGATAGGACATTCCTATACAAATGGCTTTTTTTTCACAGAGTGAAAATATTCCTGAAGACCCCCTCGTGATGAATAGGGATGGAGTCAATTCTGGAGATGCAGATCTCAGAAATTTTCCTGCATTTTTGCTCTTTTTTTTTTTTTCTGGAAGCTCCCGCATTTTCCTCTCCACCATCTGCAACACTGGGTCACTGGAGCTGTGCCTGGCACAGCCGAAGAACTCCATGAAGCTCTGACAAGACTAATTTTGAATTTCTAACAGGTTTTATAAGACAATTTGACGTTCTACTCCATTTAGAATAATTATCCCATCAACTATTTACCCAAACATCTTAAAGGAAAGGAAAGAAACTGGGATGGATGTTTTAGGCTTTTTTTTTTTTTTTAACAGATCTTTTCAGAGTCAATAGAAATATCCCAAAGCAGCCACTGAAAATCCTTAGTCTCATGGTGAGGGCCCCAACTGCTACAGTGGAAATTAATGGTGGGAAGAGAGAAGAGATGGAAGACAAATCTACCCAGAACATCAAAATCCCAGCAGGAATACAAAGGGCAAGGCTGAACAAATTAATAATACCACTCTGCAGTTAACTGGTACCTTTCATCAGGGAAGTTCAACGTTCTTTACAAATAACACTTATTTTCCTGTCTCAAAGAGGCAGGGAGATAAATGGCAAGCCCAAAGGTCACAAAGGAAGTGTGTAATGATTTTAAGAAGAAAATCCAGACCTTATTCCCCAGCCTCGGGTCTAACAGGCTCCTCCCTTCAAGCCCCCCAAGTGCATCTCCCCTTCGCTATTTCAGCCAATGACGTTGTCTGAAAATGTCCAGATGCTTGTTCCTCCCATTGAGAGCATCCCATACCAAAGACCATTTGAAATCTGAAGGAAATCTTGTTCTCATACTGAAATTGCAACTAGAACAACAAAAGCTTATCTAAATTCACTCATGTACTATATACACCACAAATCACCAGTGTAGGGAAGACATGCGGTTTCGTAGAAAAAGTTGCATGGCCAGACCAGAGAATACTTTTTTGGGGCTCTCTGATTCTGACCATATGGAAACTATTTTACCATTCTGTAAATTGTAGACATGTGATAGCAAAGCAAATAGTTCTTCTCTGTGGCCATGTAAACTCTGTCCTGTCCAGGAGAGGTTCAACTGACTCCCCCCTTCCCTTGTGGAGGAAACAGCTTTGCTTTCATTTGTATGTTTCTTCTATTATTCCTGATCTATAAATGTGTCTGTTCTTTTCAAAAGTTTCCCTCATCAATTAAGCAGAATAAAAGTTTCAACACATGTTCATTCTGATAACTGATAGTCATGATTTTACCCTTTCTGCAAAAATTAATTTTTAACACCAATCCAACCTCAGAAGTGCTCTACCCCAAAGTTAGAAACACAGATGGGAACAGCAAGAGATGTTAGAACTCAGAAGAGAACTGATGGAGAAAACAGAAAAGTTGAAAATTTCCCTTCCTCATGGTAGAGCTGTAGATCTCTGAACACAAGGCAGGGAACATTTTTCTTATGGGAACAAATCCATAAACTAGAAAATATCTGTAACTTTATCCTCTATCTTGTCAATATCCAAATCTTGTGAACTCAGATATAAGGCACATTAACTGGGCCCAAGACCTCAGCTGTGACACGTGCCAAAGACAGGGCAGAATGCCAACCAAAACACTGCCAGAGCCCTGACAAAGCTCTGGGTTAGAAAAAGGCAACCTCCTTCTCTGGATGGACATAGCTCCGTTCTGGGTTGTGGGATGCAGAATGTATTTGAGCCCTTTTTTGGTGCCTTCAGCTAAGCACCCTTGGGCAGTGCTCAACCTACACAACCGTCCATGGTGGCCTTGGATTGAAGGAACACTCACAGCTCAAGACCCTGAACTGTAACGGGAATAGACAGGTACATCATGGCTGCTACTCGACAGGGCAAAAGAGAAACTAGGAGGCCTGTGTCTTGGCTGACCTGATGCAGACCACTGAGGTCCAACTGAATTAAAGACAATCACTGACTCTGTCATGCCCTGAGCTAACCACACATTGGCACTGGGGACTGCTCCGTGACTGGATGCTTTTCTCAGGGGGTCAAGAAGTGCTTGGGTGGCAAAAAAAGGAATGAAGTACTGATATATGTTACAACATGGATAAAACTTGAGATCAGCATGCTAGGTGAAAAAAGCCAGACACAGGGACCACGTCATTACATGATTCAATTTATATTAAGTGTCCAGAATAAGCAAGTCTATAGAAACAGAAACATAGAGTCATGGTTGCCTAGGACTGGGGGTTGGTGAGGAGGGCCGAGGGAGTTTTCCCCAAACCTAGATGTTGTGATGCTGATGCCACTCAAGGGACCAGGAGTTCAGGGCAGGGCTTATCAGGAAGGTTGCCTCAGTCTCCCAACGGTATCACTGGCTAGTTCTGCCTCTCCTTAAAATATGTTGTTAGAAACTCTTATTTTCCATTCCTATCACAGCCTTTCGCCCCAATCTTTCCCCGCCTTCATTCTGGCATAGATTCCACCCCTTACCCTCCTTATTCAAGACAGCATGGCAGAGCAAAATCCATACAGGTTTGATCCCTGTCATTGCCGTGATATCTGGCACCAGGCCCCTCCCCCTCTATAAGCTCGTGCCACACTGGCCTTTCCTCCGTGATGCAGGTGTGGTGCACCTTCCCCCACCCCCCAGGAGGCCTTTGCAAATGCCACTCCCTCTATCTGGAACATTCTCCCTGACCCACCTCCACCCAAGGCTCTTCCAGCCAACAACTCTTACTTGTCCTTCGGAGCTCCAGCCAAGTGTTGGTCTGAAAAGCCTTTCCTTGTCTTCCATCTGTGGGATCTCATAGCAACTGTGCTCATGTGTGTGCACACGGACAGGTGTATTTGATCCTGTCAGCTAAGGCCACATACTGCAGGACTCTGTGGACTAAATGGTACCCAGGGGATCAGGGGAGGACAGACCTCTTCTATGGCATAGTTGTTCATCCATTCTGCCCTCGAGCAGCGTGACAAAATCCCGTGGGGCCCAGCCTCCAGAGAGAGCTAGATGGCCTGATGAGAAACATGCGTGGCTGCTGGCCCAGGCCCCTGAGGCTGAACATATTCCCACCGATGAGTGGCCCAACTGTGGGAGTCAGAGCAGGTAGGGCCTAAGATCCTTTGTAGAAGCACATGGTGGTGGAAAATAGGGGCTTTGGAGCCAAACAGACCTAGGCCCTTTCCCTATCTGTTGGTGCCTCAGTTTCCTAGTCTGGGATGATGGAGGAATGAAAGGAGATAATGGGTGTGTCTGCTTGTGACACTGGTACCGTGCCTGCCGCGCAGTGAATGGCCAGTGAATGTTGGTTCTCTCTCTTCACCTGCGACTTCTTCTTTCTTTGTCAGTAATTTCAATGAGACTTTATATTTCCTTTTCTTCCAAGTGTCCAGGCTGTCTAGATAGAACTTATTTCCACCTGTTTCATTTCCAGATCAGCCAGTCCACCCCAGCCTGGCAGTCCTGCTGCCCAGAAAAAAGACCAGCCGCCCCCCAGCTAGCCGGGGTGGGGCTTATCAGCGAAGTGACAAACACGTGTGCCGATGGACAGCTCCACAGGGACAGCTGCTCTCCCTGTCAGGTTCTTGATAAATTCCACCAAATGCCAGGAAGTCTCTGATCCCTTCACACATTTGTCGTGCTGGGTCAAAATCAGAGGTCATGTCAGTGAGAACTCAAGGAGGATGGTAGAGTGCTGGGTTTCTTGGCATTGAGGGTCGAGGTGCAGAACACGGAGGGAGGTGCACACTTCCATCCATGGACGTGTTCCGCAAACACTTAATAACTGAGTGCTCCTATGCTGGGCACCCAGGCAGATGCCGAGGATACAACTATAGCAAAGTTACAGACAGCAGCTGCTCTCAGGAAAGTCACAACTTATCAAGGAGGCAGACACTCAGTCAAGAGTCACCCACAATGAACGAGGGAACCCAAACTGAAATTAGAGCATGAAAGAACGGAACACGATTCTGGGAGAGCTGCTCACAGAGGAACAGGGTGAAGAGAAGTGGCACTGGAGTTGACACCTGAAGGATAGGTAGAGGCTACCCAGGTGGAAGACACGCAATGCAGGGAAGGGAGACCAGAGGAGAGAGAGGGCAACATCCAAACAGGGCAACAGCAGGTGCAAAGCTGGGGACGAGACAAGACTAGGGATGTGGGGAAATCAGACAAAGCCAACATGACTGGAGCCCAAACATGGAGGAGGAGGAGTGAAATAAAGCACTTGGGAAAAGGAGCACTATTCCTAAAGGTTGTGGAGAAGTGAGTGGAGGGTGGCGCGATCAGAAGCAGGTACGCTCCTGGGGCGCCTGGGTGGCACAGCGGTTAAGCGCCTGCCTTCGGCTCAGGGCGTGATCCCAGCGTTATGGGATCGAGCCCCACATCAGGCTCCTCCGCTATGAGCCTGCTTCTTCCTCTCCCACTCCCCCTGCTTGTGTTCCCTCTCTCACTGACTGTCTCTATCTCTGTCGAATAAATAAATAAAAAAAACTTAAAAAAAAAAAAGAAGCAGGTACGCTCTAAAACCTTGTGCTGGAAACAGCCCCCGTGGTAAATGACTAAAACCAAAGGGCCTGGAACAAGATCCCGCAGGCCTCCTGGACAGCAGACTAAATTGCCACTGGACAGAGGTTGAGATTGATCACTGATCATTTTTAAAATGATCCCAGCATATTAAAATGTTAAAATTAGAGTAGAAGCAACTGAAACGTGACGCTGTTTTGTGATTCTCTTTCAGGGGAGACTCTGGGAGGCTGCAAACACTGAACTAAATGGTGGTGTTACTTCTCTGCAATTATACGTAATTCCTTTTAAATAATTCTCAAATGAAGGAGATAACAACTAGCAATAAACATTCATTTATTTCTCACAATATCAGAGAATGGGACCAGCATTAACAAACTACCTTCTCCTGTTTGTTCATGAAATGGCCTTAAGTGTCTCATTTATCATGAGTTTCTGTAAGCACTAACAATTTGTAAAATGAGTTAATTACGTCCTTGGAGGTTTAATAAAATCTACCAACTTAGGAGATATCCTGATGGCCTTGAAATTTACCCAGAACACTTACCAAAAAAGGAGTAAATGCATGCAGCGGAGCTCGACGTCATGTATATTTACAGACAGTATCTATTCTCCCACAGCGGTCGTGCTAAGAATACTACCGTGAGAGTGCTAGATGGACTCTACAACAAGTCTAGTTGCAAAGGCATCCCTCCCCTAATGTAGCAAACCTTCAGAGCAGTGTATAAATATTGGCATATAGACAAGTCAGGCATTCCAAATCCAGAGGCTACGGTGATCCAGACTTCAAGAGAAAGAATCGTCAAATCTAATCGTTAATGAGCAAAGCAGGGATTTTAAGAACATCCATCGATCTTCAACAGTCGCTGGCATGCGCGAAGCAGAGAACGGACAGTGAAACAGAGATGACAGTCATGCTGCCACACAGGGATTACACATGGGTCTCGACTGCCCACGTTTAGGTTGGTGTTTGCTCGCTCTCTTATTTTAAAATGTGTTTTTCTTTCTCGTCGCTAGAAATTCAATTTGCTAACAGTTAGTAAACTGGAATGTGTAGAGTTTTCTCTTATTCCATTTCCCTGGTCATTTGCTGGGAGACGTGATTGGGTGTGAAATGGGCATAAGAGGGAAGTGCCAGGCTTCGGAGTCAAACTGTCTGCGTTCAGTGTCCTTGGAAATGTCAGCCACCACCTCTAGGCTTCCAAGTCTTCTAACAAAGAGATTATAATAATACACATCTCCTGGCACCGTTTGGATGATTGAATGAGGTATATGAAAGGTCCTTGCTTAGCCTCTGCAAAGGTTCGCGATCAGCATTGCTCTATTGGAAATGACGGCAGGGTTTACAAGAAGGAGGAGCCCATCATGACTGCCTCCCAACAGTCAGAACCCTCACCGTTCCCTATACCAGGGTCTCCTAACCTGTCCTATCCCTGCAGACAATATCTTTTAACTGAGTTCCACCTGCACAATTAATTATGTAATGGTTTTTTCCCTTTAAATTGAATCCTTCCAAATGTAGTTCTTAAATGGAGCTTTATATTACCCCCAGAAATGGAAAGCTTGTCTCACTTGCCATAACTAGAAAGGAACCCTATACAGCAAAAAAGAAAACCCAGATGACTTAGATTCTACCTGGATACTGTTACTCTAGCCAAGACTCAGAGCCTGAGGCTTGAGGCTGACTACCACAGTTCAGAGAGCCGTTAAGGACATGGTAGACCAAGCAGAGACTTCCTCCCTGTGGTGCATGGAATGGAGAAAGAAGCATAACCCTCTCGCCACATAAGTCTGTATTCTGTATCATGTGATGCTGGCTCAGCCCACCAGCTAAACTCCTGGTAATACCCATCTCTCACAATGTCACCTCGGTGATGTCGCTTGCAATTTGTGGAATTTTATGGGTAAACACACAGTGCTCCACAGCAGTGAAGAATATTTCCAATATTCCCTTGAAAGGAAGGTTCCCAATTAATCCTAGCCTATTCCTTTCTAAAAGTGCAGAGTGAGGCATTAGAACTCATGGAATTTGTAGACTAGTGAATTCCGCTGGCATGCAGCAATATTATTAGCTCATCAGTTAGGCTTTGCAAATTTGACGGGAGAGGGGGTGTGTGGGTGCACGCATATACGCATATGCGTCTGCAAATATATATATGCATGGGGGCGCTACTGAAACTTCACACAGCTTCAATCAGACCCCCACCTCTCCTGAGATTAGGCTTCTAAGCTGATGGCTCATACCTTCCATTTCTGCCTGTGAATGCTTTTGACCCAAATATTATGTGAGACCACCAGTACACATGTCTCTTAAAACACCGTAAGTGGAAAGCATTGCCTGTTGAGGATTAGAATAGACGTGTAATCACGTTTCATACTGAGCTACAGCCTTCATCCAATACAAATGCCACATTCACTTAGGAAGGGTGTCTGTACTCCCTAAACAGCAGGAGAGTTGAGGGCGGTTTCCCGAATCAGCCTGCTCAGCAAATCTGAACTCATTCAGCCACAGACCCAGTTAATTCACACTTTAGGGTGTGCCCCACTCTAATAAGATAAATGGAAAAGTGAAGACATGCACATGGAGGGAGTCCCTTTCTGCTGTATGCTATCACCTTGGGCTTCCTCATACTTGAAAATCAGATGCATTGCACAGACAACAATTCAGAAGCATCCCGCGAACAATCATCGCTTCCAAGGAGCCTGCCCTAGGAAAGCACAGACTACACATGCACACGGAGGCTCTAAGTCAATGTGAGCTCCGCCTCTCCCACCTGCCACATGGAGTTTAACCATGTTAGATGATGCTGCCTCATCCAGAAGCTCCGTCAGCGGCAGGAAGTCCCCATTTAGGATCCTAAATTTGACTACAGGTCTTTCATATAGACAATGGGAGTCATCTGATTTGTGGACTGAACCAAAAATCAAAACTCTAAACACCTCTGCACATCTAAGAAAATGTATTTCTAAATCTAAAGGCATCTGTTTTCCAGAGGGGAGTTGGCATGAGTCTCACCTGCAAGGAGAGTGAGCAGTTTCCTGGAAGGGGTGGGGCGCTGGCACGCTCAGGACTGAGACTGGGGACACGTGTGCGAGCTGAAAGCACACCAAGTGCTTCTCCCAACTGCCGGCACCTCACACGTCAGCTTGAAGGGCTGACAAGTCCCTGGATCACTCAACATACAGACAGCAGACTCTCAGGGCAAAGGGAGTTAACACTGTCTTATCTTGAGCTCCACTATTAACAAACTTGTCATCACTAAACTGGGTTGTTAGTCACTGGAACAATTTGATGGAAAGAGTGAACACCAGAGAGAAACAAGTTGACCCAGATGGGCGAGCTGAGATCAAGTGGCAATAAACGGTTATCTCTCCTGGTCAGTGAATGAAAGTTCTTGCGGATGACATATTCTGGCTTCCTAAAAACTACTCCATATATCATATACGGTGGTCATTATGCTGATAAGTAAGCACTACAGAAATATGCTTAACACTAAAACTCTGCTGCGGCTCCTGGGTGGCGCGGTCGGTTAAGCATCTTATTCTTGGTTTTGGCTCAGGTCCTGATCTCGGGGTGGTGAGATCCAGTCCCATGTAGGGCTCTGTGCTCAGTGTGGAGGCTGCTTGAGATTCTCTCCCTCTCCCTCTGCCCCTTCTGTTCCTGCTTGCTCTCTCTCAAATAAATAAATCTTAAAAAAAAAAAAAACAAAACAAAAAACGCTAAAACTCTACTGAAGGAAGTGACATCTTTCTCCAGTGACTTGGGTTTATGGATCTGGAAATTAGTTACAATTGTCTTGACAAGGCATGGGAGTCCAAGTTACTAGAGACTTCCAGTTAATAAAGTGCCCCATAGCAAACAGGGTATACAGATCATCGGTTTTCTGCTTTACAGAGTGAAAAAAAGGGATTAAAAGCCAAGAGACATTTCTTCCTGGTTCTGCCACAAGGCACAATACTAAACCTTTGTAGACCTCAGCTTTCTTCTCTGTAAAGTGAGACTATTAGACTAATCAACAGTGCTCAAACTGAACGGGTCACACACTAATGTTAGAATCCACATGTGGAGCCCTCAAAAGTAATTGGTATTTGGTAGTTGCTTTCTACATACCAACTAATTTAAGTGTCACACTGATCCTGTAAAGGAGACAGTATTGTCATCTATACTTTGCAGATGGGGAAACGAAGGCCCAGAAAGGTCAACAACTTGCCCAAGGGTCCACCCAGCCAGCCAGACACCAGTGGGACCTGAAACCCATGTGGTCTGGCTCCAGAGCTCTGCTGTTAACTACTCTACCATAACTCCTCTCAATAATGGCCAATAATAGCTATCAGTTATACCTAATCGATTGACAAGTGGCTAATCAGAGGAGAGTGGAGGCTTAAGTTCAAAAGCTTATTCCCACCCTCATTTCAACATGCCTTTTTTGAATGACAAAGTGATGGAATCATATAACATAGCCTGAGGCTTGTGTCTCAAAAGTGAACATCCCCCACTGGCTAGACCAGAAGAAGGTTGACCCGACAACCGACATGGTTGGTTCCATGCAGCTTAGCCATGGAGTCTGTGATTCCTTGGAGCTTTGAGGAAGACTGCTGCATCTTGCTGGCTCCTCTTTTGGGAGGACCGAAGCCCTGCCTTGCTACAGTGACAATCCTGGACCTAAAACAGCAGAGAGAATCTTGACAGGCTTATCTCCTCCAGCTCCTCGGGAAGTTTCCTGTTGGTTGTCAGCTGGAGATCACCAAAGTGATTCTCCCAATTACCTCCTTGGCAGACGATTACACTGGAGAAGTTCCTTTTCCACCTTGAATCAAGCAGTCTCTTGCCCCCATGCGAACAGCCCCATTCTCCTGGGAGAGCCCAGCCCCAGAAGCATGGAACTCCCAAGGACATGGATGTGATTTTGTGCACGGTCAGTGTTTGAGAGGGCCCAGTGGCTCCGGCACACTGGGCTAAGTGGATAATATTCTGATGATCAGCAGGCATCTGGAATTCCAGCTGGCCTCTCTGCAGGCACACAACCTACACCTGCATTTATATAAGAGAAATGGACAACCGTCGGAAGTTACCAAAAACCACTAGGTGTCAGTGTCTGGGACAGAAATGAAGGTCTCAAAGCTGCGATTTAGTCCCGTCCCTGACATCAATTTCCTGAGATGAGTTCTCCTTTAACAAACCATTCAAACTTTTCTAAGCTTGTCAAAAAAAGAGTAAATAATGAAATGATACAGATGACCCCAAAGGATGAGTACCTGCTTCAATAAAAAAAGACCCATAAGACAAGGCTTTCTCAAAAGATCCCATGCTAGGGTTCTATGTACTGACATTCTCAAAAAGATGGAATTACAGTGATGGAAAACAGACCAGTGGTTGCCAGGGGTTATAGGTTATAGGACAGGAGTTTTATGGGGTGAAGTGAAAGGACAGTCTGTACCCTGATTATGGTGGTGGTTACATGCATCTATGCATGTGTTAAACTTCAGAGAACTGTACACAAAGGGAAGGAAAGTCCATTTTACTGTATGATAATTTAAAAACTAAACATGTTTAAAGGGACGATGAATAGATTTTTCTCCAGAAGATGACTTTTCTTCATTTTTTAAAAATTGGATCATACTAAGAATACTCTTGAGTATCTATTAAGAACTTTAAGCGGGCATAGTTGCAGGGGAGATTGAATAAATAACACATCGGGATGCACTTAAAAAGAGCACGGGGCGGGGGCGCCTGGGTGGCACAGTTGTCAAGCGTCTGCCTTCGGCTCAGGGCGTGATCCCAGCGTTCTGGGATCGAGCCCCACATCAGGCTTCTCCACTAGGAGCCTGCTTGTTCCTCTCCCACTCCCCCTGCTTGTGTTCCCTCTCTCGCTGGCTGTCTCTCTCTGTCAAATAAATAAATAAAATCTTTAAAAAAAATAAATAAAATAAATAAAAAGAGCACAGAACACGGAAAGGGAGAGGTAGTGCTGGGAGACTGGGAGACAGAAGTCAATCAGGCTTTCCAAGCCCCTCCCCAGACCAGATAAGGGTCCAAGCCCCGCCCCTGCTCCTGCCACGCCCACTGCCCTCACAATTCCACCTTCCTCCAGTGTGAGAAGGGGGCACCAGACTGGGGACCACCCTTTCATTCACTTCAAGTCTAGCATATAGTTACTTATGTGCACGGACCCATCCTTGGGATCTGGCTGTTTTCCTTCGACACTGAAAGCAGGGCAAGTGGGTCCTTTAAAACTGGAAGTACTAAGGTCATGAATGAAGGCTGATGGAATTCTGGTCTTGTGGGAAATTCCACTTTCTGACAGCCTGACAGTGCCTCCGAAAAAGAAAAAACACAATGGCTCCACTTTTGAAGAGCAGGAACCAAAAGACTTACCCAGTACTTTCCAAAGCGAGGAAAATTCTATGTCATCACAAGCTTGACTAAGCCCAGTTCTGTGAAATGATAGGGAAGAGGGTAACTGTTTTGAAACCTGCAGCATATTTTTCTTCGGTGTCTCTTGAGGCTGACAGGGAGTGGCCGTGGAAAGAAGACCAGGACATTCAATATACAGGATGTTCACCAGACACGAAGTGTTCTTTAAAAGGCGCCCTTCACCTATCGTCACATTAGCGACTCAGACAGAAATCTTGGAAAGTGAACACACACACACCCGACCCTACCCTCCTCCCACATCACAGCTGCCCCTGCATTTCTTCCCCATGAATTTAGCCCCAGCCTCCGCGGGCTGTTACCTTCCTTTCTGCAAGTCAACCAAAGTCACTTCCAGAAATGCTTAATTACAGGGTGGCATCATTGTTACATTAGAGGTTTAAATAAAAGTCCCTGGATTCCAACCTGCTGAGATTTCCAATAATGTAAGGTACTTACAGAGCTTTGATAAAGCACCAGTCAACCCTAAACCGAAATGGGAAAAACTCTTTGCGGCTCAACATCCAACCCTCAAGCAAAACTCCGGGGACGAGGCAGCCAAGGCACCACCTCAGCAAAAAGGAAAGGAAAAGAGGAAAAAAAGAAAAAGGAGAAACAGGCACTCCATAAATTACCCACAGAAATCAGTTTAGGCAGACTACAATTTTATTTTTTAACACAGACAACCTATAAGGAAAAATGCATATAAACCCACAATTACTACTTTCACAGGACAAAATGTCAAAATGAGGAGATGCAGTGGTAAGTGGCCAACTGCTGCCTTTGCTCCAACCACACTCTTCCATGGAAGGTAATCAGCAGGAGGAAACCTGAAAATCCACACAGAGCTACACTGAGCCCGGAGGGGAGCAGGGAGAGGGGACATCTGAGCCACCTGCCAGTGTTTGGGGGAAGGAATAGGAAAGCATTCGACATCATCAGGCCTCCTATGTGCTGGGGCTTTATCTTGGCTTATTTATCTCACTATTTCACATTCCCTCCAAGGTGTCCTCAGCTCCACGTTACAGACAAATAGAGGCTCCCATACACTGTATTAATTCTCCTAGGTCACCAGACAGAGGTCATCAAGAATGTGGAATTCAGCTCCAGTTCCTTAGCACCCTGAGGCCAAGAATAAATCCAGAGCACTGGGAAGGGTCCCAAACCTTAGAAATTTTAAAATTGAATGAAGGAATGAAAGTTTAAAATTGCCTTCAAAGGAATTCCTCAAGCTACATAACCCCGCACATATAAAATAGACAGCAGGCTTGGATGAAAGGGATCATGAAAGAATTTTATTTCCAGAAATAAGAATCCTTCTCCCTTCCCCGAGGTTGGGTGGCAGAGAGAGCAGACACACCAGGCTCAGAACCCGTGGGGGCCACAGGGCCTGACTGTCAAATCTAGGCCTCAGACGGGGCTCTTCCCTCTTACATTCCGGCATCTTAACTGGGGTCAGCCCCATTAGAACTGACACTGGAACAGACTTGTCTGGAACAGTGCATTCATACATCTGTTCGATAATTACTTATTGGGGACCTATTACCTGCCATGGACTGTCAGAGATGCTGGGCACAGAGCAGGACACCAGTCATCTGCTTGTCCTCACATCCGTTCCTCACCTCTCCCCTGCTCTGTTCCCTGTTACAGAGGCTAACTCCCACAGGCTATGTGATCCTGGCAGCACCCTTGCCCATAGTTCACTGCTGGGCTCTGCCGGTGGGAGCACTGGGGCCCTGGGGGAGGGTGAAGGAAGGGAGAAGCTGGGAGGCTGCTCCCCTGTTGCTCTTCCCCTCCGTCTCCCTCTCTCAGGTGATGCGTGGAGCAGATTCGAGCTCCTCCATAACATCTTCTCCTCCCTCTGCCTTAGGTCCCTCTCTCTGCCTAACCTCTGGGTTGCCCTACGGTGGCCTTTTTGGACCCTCCACTCCTCCTAGGCCCAGGTTCCCAGTTTCCACGCAGAGTTCCCTCTCTTGAAGCCTCTGCTTTCCTGACTGGACTCAGACCCCCACAGACACTGAAGATGACGAACCAGATCTCTGCCTTCTTAGAATTTACAGTCAAGTGGGGAGAAACCTAAAGGGCAAGAAAACAATCAAATAAACAAATAAATACTAGTTCCCAGTCATATTAACGATGATGAGGGAAATCAGCAGCAAGGTGGCAGGCTGCGTCAGAGGGGGAAGGGACATCTCCCCCAGGAGCCAAAGCATGCCATGATACCCGACTATGAAGGCCAGGGGAAGAGAAAGCCAGGCAGAGGAAACAGCAGGGCAAAGGTCACAAGAGAAGCACTACCTTGGTGTGTTTAAGGAGCCACAAGAAGGCCAGTGTGATCAGGGCATGTGAGCAAGTGGTAAGCGAAGAATCTGAACCACAGTCAGGGGCCAGATCAAGGGGTCCTTGGAAGTCATGGTAAGGAGTTTAGACGTTATAACTGATCTGATTTACATTTTAAAAAAATTACTCCGGCTACTGTATAGGGAATCTTCCTTTTGTCCCCAGAGAAAAAAATTCTTAATCCCCCTCCTCCAAATTGCATCCCTGTCCAGATATATCACCCCACCTTAAAGAGCTAAGAGAGAACTAACCACTCCCCTAATCAACTTGCTTAAAGATGGACAGAGGGGGCCACCACAGCCCCCCTGAAGCATGCTCTTGGGGAGACAGCTTGACTCCCTTGATAACAGTTCTATCATGTTCTGAGGCCCAAGAAGAAGAGCTGTAACCACTCATGTGCATGACAGCTCCAACACTCAAAGGCCCTGGTGGGCCCCTCCTCAACCATTCTGGAAGGTTCCTGCTAGAAAGTCCAATGTGCACCAGCATAGCTTGGCATTCCGATGTGGTCCACTGGGCTATCCAGACTTATTTCAGGACTCTGGGAGTCAGAATCTCCAACCTACAGCCTTGGACTACCAAGAAAGCTGCAAGGATCATGCTTTGCTTCCCGGTTATTTCTCTGCTACAGCAGCCGGTCCTCTTCTCATTTCCTCAAAGTGACAAATGCATGCTGCCAAGCAAGGCTGAGGGAAAGGAGAAAATAGACATGAACTCCCCATCGTGCATTTGTCCCCCAAATGCTACTAATCTGGCATTTAGGTTACTTGCTCCTTTAATCAGAAAGCCATTAAGAAATCTCTGCCAGGTTTCTGTACACAGTTTTTCTCTGATGAAGCATCAGGTCTCTTTCACAAACAATAGCTGTCACATCCAAGCACTGGCCCGGCCAGCGCAGCAGCAATCTCTGGCAAGTGCGCACCATTGTTCAGGCCCGTGCCTCCCAGAACAGGAGACACCTCGGTACTCAGGTCAATGTCCCGACACTGTCTGCCTCCAGGAACTTGGGGAGACAAAAGGAATCCGTAGTTTTCAAGGAGACACTATGTTGAGTCTCCAGCGTTTGACATGGGATCTTGGAATGTGATGCTCCAAGAATCGCCTTTTAGGTGACCATGTCTGTCCTCTCATAGCAACTCTGGGTCCAGGGGTGTGGTGGGGGCTTGTAATCCTGGCCTTAACCCCCTCCTAGTGACGGTAGATGGAGTCAGAGACAGGGCTCTGAGGAGGTGCCCCAGGGGTGATCAGGTAGTGACATGGCAGAGCCCCACCAAGCGTGGCATCTGGCCACACCCAGACACCACAGTCTCTAGGTCCTTGCTGATCTACTCTTGGAAGACAATGGGGCAATAACTATCCAGGTCTCAGGAGCACATAACCTGAGACCTGGCAATGCCACTGATAGGAGTTTACTCCATAGATACACTAGCACAAGTGTGCAAAGACAAATGCAAGAAGGCATCTGCTATTGCAATGTTTGCTCCAGCAAAAGATTAGTAACGATGAGAAACTCTCTGAATAAGGAGCTGGTGACATATATTCAGATATGTCAGTGCAATGAAACACTACGTCGCTCTTACAAAGGACACCGACCTAAATCTAGATATGAACAGATCACTAAGAAATACAGTTTTAAAAAAATGGAAGAGTTGTACATATATACACATATATGTGTGCATATATGCCTTCTATGTGTGGATTCTCATTGGAAGGATACACAAGAAATTGTTAATGAACATAATTTTCACCTCTCGGCAGCAGAAACAAAGCACTAGAAACCAAGGGTAAGTAACATTTTAAACTATATTTGGTTTTGTATAGTTTCTTTCTTTTCTTTTTTCCTTTTTTTTTTTTTTGCAAACACTTATTTTCTCTTTTAAAAATAATGTTTTAAATGAGCAAATGTGATGCCCCCTGAAGCTTTGGCAAATAAAACAGAGATCACCAACTGGAAGTTGAGGCAGACAGAATAATGGCCCTCCGAAGAGGACCGTATCTTCATCCCCAAACCTGTGGATGTTGCCTTCCATGGCAAGAGAGATGTTGTTGATGTAATTAAGGACCTCGAGATGGGGAGATTATCCTGGATTATCCAGGTGGGTCCTAAATGTAATGACAGGGTCCTCACTAGAGAGAAGCAAGAGGGTCAGAGTCAGAGAATGAGAGGTCACAACAGAAGCAGAGGTCAGAGTGATGTGGGGAAGAGGCCAAGAATCAAGAAAATGCAGGGGCTTCTAGAAGGACAAAACGGCAAGGACATGGATTCTCCCCTAGAGCCCCCGTCCTGCCGACACCTCGTCTTTAACCCAGTGAGACTGGTTTCAGACTTGTAACCTGCAGAACAGGAAGACAATGTGTTTGTGTTGTTTAAAGCCACTAAGTCTGTGGTAAATTGTTATAGCAGCAATCGGACACTAAAGCAGGAGTAAACCTTTAACAGTCTAATTCATGTTTCGGAAGGGGGACAATCAGACAGGTTTGCCCCAAACTGTGGCTCATCGGCCCTGAATGAAACTCCTGCTGGAGACACACAGGTTTTCCAAAACACTGTCCGTTACAATAACGCCTGATGAATGACAAACTTCTCCATTCGTTGGTCTGAGAGCAACAGAGCCACCATCCCAGCCCCATGCTGGGGTGAGCTCAGCATCCATCTGGCCTCTCTGCTACACTCTGAACAGAATGGCATCTCTCCTCTAGCATGTGTCAGTCCCATTTGTTCAGGCAGGTGACATGGCAACAGGAAGGGAACAGATGAGAGGGCCTACCTGCCAACCTGCTTAATGGGAACTATAAAACCTAAGAGAATGTCTAGGGGACTGATGTGAAGAGGGGCAGAGCTCTTTCTGGGGCTTCAGAAAAGCCCCACTATGAGCCTGAACGTCCCTCTGACTTTAAACCATTCACCTGATTGTGCCCAAGACATCCAACGAGGACGCAGACTTGTCTCCTTGCTCCAGAAGGCAAGACCACCCCCCATGGTGAAGACTGAGGACCCAGTCCCCATGAATAAGGCTCTGGTAGGATACAGAACGAACTGTGAGGGGTGAGGCTGATAATCAGAGCCTTCCTCTGGCTTCTGGAGAACTACAAAACCAAGAGAGCACCAGTCTCTCATCCCAAGGCTAGAGCCAAACCAGGCAGCCCTATGACACCCAACATTATACAATGTGGAGCCCAAAACAATGGTCTTGACTCACATTTCATCTACAGGATGTTGTTCCCAAAATCCTTAGTATCTTAAACAAGAGGTTATGAGAGAGCTAAAGACAGAGTCACGAGAACCTCAACGGAAACTTGACAGCTGTTTCCCTCTGCTCGGGGAATACAGGCCTTTATCGGCCTCTTTCATTTAAGTGACAGCTTTGTTCTAGCTCCGTGGTTGTCATGCATGTGCACCGTGCTGCTCTAGTGATTTATAACCCATTGAATCATCATCTCATTAAGTCAAAGGAGATTAGTATGTGAACCCATTTTGTAAACTGTAAGGCGCTATACACATGTCGGGTGGCAAGACTAGTAAAGCCCTAAATACACACATAATTAATTTGGCTGCGCTCTAAGACAGATGGTACAAAAGAGACAGCCTTTACCTAGGAGAGGAAGGGGAGAGAAAAAATACAACACATTTCCTTCTGCTGCTGGGTCATATCTGCTCTCTCATGCCTCAGCCTCTTTATTCCCAAGATCTAAACATCACAGGAGGGGAAGAGGAAGATGCACTGTGCTCCCTGGTTAATTTCTCCCGCCTGGATTCCAAGAGCAAAACCCAAATGAAGAGATCTGTGCATTAAACAGCCCCCATATGAGTGCAAACAGCAGTCCCAGGAGCGACACCAAACAGCACTGATAACCCTCAGGGCAGCAATTGGTATCCATCCCAAAGGCCGTCGGCTTACCATTTCCTCCCAAGGCAGGCCCTTGAAATCGTCAAGAAACAAGCAGCCTCTACTCATATATCCAAATCAGCGTCATGAATTGAATCACAAGGATTCAATAATAATTGGAACCTAGTGCGCTCTGCTGAACCAGAGAAAGCTGGTCAGCAAGAACAGGTGGCCACAAATGTCCCTCAGAGAGTCACAGGGAAGGGGTTTATCCAAGCGACAACTTGAACCATCAGAAATAGCCAAGGAGCTTATTAAACATGGATGCTTGGGCTCCACAGCAAACCTACCATAACGGAAAAGAGGGTGTACTCTAATGAAACAAAATCCCCAGATGATTCCACTACGTCTCTGAGTCTCTGAGTTTATTCCCTACCATGGCAGGGTGACCTCCCAAAGGTCCCCTAATATAAGGCTCCCTGCCCCTCCCAGCCTGACAGCCACCAAGTCCAGAGAGGAATGGCCCTCAGCATCCAGTGGTGTTCTTCCCAGCACCAGTGGAGTGATGGTCACCAACCCCACAGCCTGACTGGGCTCCCACAGTGTGCGGGGCAGGGAGGAGAGCATAGGAGGTCTCCACTGTGGACAGCCAAGGCAGGGTCTGGCCTGTGCAGAGAGAATCCCGGACACCCACCCTACAAGCACCCCAGGAATCTGCACCCCAAGTGTCAGACGGGCCCCTCTGGTCATGGAATGAGTTGATCCTTGGAACAACTGATTTTGTGGCCGCTGTTTGCCCACACATAGATGTTTACCCACGCTGGGTTGACAGGTGGGCCCTCTTACTGGGCGGGGCACCTGGGGGTTTCTGAACATCCATTTGCAGAGCCAGCAGACTATTAATTTAGGCTGCGTGCTGAAATGGGGTTGGCTTTCAGAATGTGATAGGGTGGGAGAGTTACAGACCACACGCTAACCCCCTACCACCAGCCACCCTGCCGTACCTGGCATACGGCCGCCGCCCAGGCATGCCCCTCTCCGAAACAACCGGCAGTCCAATGCCAGCTACGTGCTGCCTGTGCTTATTAAACCTGCCCTCCCATCTGAACGTGTCCCCTTGGAGCAATACTGTAAGGCTTGCCGTGAGGGTCCTAAGGAGGCTGCTGCTCTGACAGCCCAAACGAGCAGCAGAAAGGACCTCCTTCACCAAGCCAGCATCTGGATTTCCCATCTGGCCCACGCCCGGAGCTGCGGAACCCTGGCCCTCCTCCAGTGAGCCGCGAAACGTTATTCTCGTCGGGGTCCAAATGGATGCTTTCTGAGAAGTCATTGCAGCCCATTAGGCTTTGGAAAGCGGCTGAAGTTGTTTCTGCACTTTCCATTACCCAGGGTGTTCTGGAATGCAGCGTCCGCGAGGTGCAGCCTGCCTTCCCATCAAGGAGCCCGAGAAAAGGAAAAACAGGGGAGGGGAGACCTGCACAAGCCAGGCTGGGTTCAGGAACTCAGAGCAGTAGCTCTCTGGGGTTCCTGGTCAGCCCACCCTCCCCTCTCCCATTTTCAGCATGCGCGGTGGAGCCAACTGCCACGGAAAACAGAGACTTGTGTCTCAGGAGCACAGCATCAGAGGCCCCAGACCTAGAGGGAGCTCAAATTCCTTCTCCCTAGTCCTCTGCCACCACGTAGGTCCATTACAACGGCTCTCTATGAGGCCATGCACGGCAGGTCAGAGAATCGCCAGGAAGTGGTGGGGAGACCTGCTCACTGCTCAGTGATCTCTCCCAGGCCCTGTCACCTTGGCCCTTCCACCAGCTCACGCTGAGCCCTTGTGGAATTAGAAGAAGCAATCCCTTGAGCTCAAGGCCTGGTGAGGGACTCAAGTGGGATTTCATCCTCCCTCATTCCCTCAGCAGAAGCAATGGTATAGGATGCCCCTGTTCTTGGGGAATTCTGGGCCCTGGTGATGGGAAAGCCATGCCCTTGGGCTCTGAGAAAGGGCAGCCGTGGTTCTCACATCATTTTCTGGACTACCTCTGAAAACCAAGGCTCAAATTCCAGTTCTATTGCTGACCAGTTCTGTGGCTTTGGACATATCATTCAACTTCTCTGTGCCTTCAATCCCTCCCCTGTAAAACGGAGACAGTGTTAGCACCTGTTCGGTAAGGCTCTTACGGGGATTCAGTGAGCCCATTTATGTAAAGCACTGTGTCATTATGTTATTAGATCAATTCCGAGAGTCACATTTTCCAACATACGATTGTAAAGTTAAAAGATATAATCAATGCATATTTTAATACATATTTAATACAGAGTTTTTTCCTGTCCCTATTTTCCAAAAAAGCAGTTATTCAATCAGTAGTGCATCTTACTAATCGATGTATTTTAGAATCAAGAAAATATAATTTTTGCATTACCATTTCATGCCTAGCAACGAATGCAATGTTCACAACTCCCTTCTTCTCAGAGAATTTTGCAGCTTAGCCTCTATCAACACCCCTGGGGGTGTAGGTGCCATTCAAGCCAGCATCTCCTTCCTTCTGTGGCATCCCTGACCCCTGCCTGTGCTCTCAAACCCAAACTCCAAGGAGCTCTTGGAGGACTAGTGCTTCTCAGCCTTGACTGCTTCCTGGGATCCTAGGGAGCTGGGCCACCCTGGAGATTCTGATTTAATTAGTGGAAGTGGGGCCTGGGCATCGGGATTTTTGAAAGCTCCCCAGAGTATTATAATGTGCCGCCAGGATTGAGAACTATGGCCCCAGCCAGTCTCGTCTCACTCTCCTGTCAGAATTCCCCTCCTGCCCAGCAGCTAACAAGTGGCTGGCAGCCTCCTCTTAAATTCCAGGAGAATCTCGGCCCTCACTAACTCAGGTCACAAAACAGCGTAAAAAAGGAGAGGTTCTTCCTAGGGCAAAGCCTTTGTTGTTTTGGAATGAGGTAAGACCTGGAAGGCAATTTTGAGCTGTGAAATAAGCAAACCTCCCTTAATGTGATTCCCCTTCTTCCTAGCTAGCTTAGCTCAGATACCTGGATAGTAACCTATTTCGAATTTTGTAGAAATCTTTTGACTTACAAATGATCTAATTCTCGAAACCAACCATGCCGAGAATGAGAAATAACTGCTATGCTGGTTTGATTCTATAAGATATGGCAAACAGTGAGAATAAGCCTCAGAAGCAAATTTCTTCTAACGACGTTAAGTAGATCTGTTTCTAGGTAAACCAGATCCATCTCTGAGGGATTTTCCCCCTTCCTTTTTCTCTTGCAACCATGCACCAAGATTTTCTTCCTTGCAGACCTTGATCGTCCTCCATCCTGTATTTTTGGAGCCGCACTCCACCAGATTACACACACTACTCATTTCACCAACCACAAAGATGCTACCCCACTTTGGAGAATTAGTGTGAGTTAGTTTCAACTCCACTTTAATTGACCCCCTAGGGGGTGCGCATACATTTCCACGTGTACTCAGCATTGGAAACTATCTGATTGGGTGCTAAATGTTTAACTCTCTGAGAAATTGGCAAAAGCTTCACTAAGCATCCAAGATGCTTTTAAATCACAATAATGGGAACATCGCACAACAGCTTGGATGTTTTCAACCCATCTGAAAGCAGAGTCCCAGTGAACCTGGGAGCAGGTGGCGAATCAAAGCCAATTAAAGACAGGTGGGGTGGCCTCTAGTCCAGGGAGCAGTCTCAAGGGTCCATGTGGAGAAGAGCCACTGAATTTGGAAGGCGCACTGGGTGCCAGAAATCAGGTTGGGTCCTTTATGTGTACTATCTCATCTAATGTCCTTCTCACAGTCACCGGGAGGCAGGGATTGTATTCAGGCCCCCATACGGTCACAGTGGTAAGAAAGAGCAGACCTGGGATTCAGCCTTGGTCCCTTTGACTTCCAATCCTCTTTCCACCAAAAAAGGCAGAGTAACTTGCCCCCATCTAATGGATCCAGACCTGGGGAACGGGGTGTACTTCTCCAAATTCCAGAAGCTCTTGGCTGAGAATTCTGTCTTTTGCATCCTTGTATTGCTCCCCCTCTACACTGCTCCTTAAGGGTGTGTGTCTTATAAACCCCTTCAGGGCAACCGTTGTCTTTCTTTCATCCCCGCAGGCCTAGCTCACTGTAAGTACCTAATGATCATTGTCTCATAATGGACTTTGAAGTCTACTAAGGGCATTTTCCTAAACTGAAGGAACTTCTGACAAACTTCTACTACTTACCCCAGCCACCCACTTCCAGAAAAATCCGCAAGTGATGTAAGCCATGTAAAAACCCACCCCATTCCAGAAAAATCCTTAAGTGATGTAAGTAAGCTAAATGCTGTGTTGCCTCTTGGCCTCCACGATGGTGCAGTGTGAACTCAAGATAGCACACTCCCTCCCGTGCTCTGCTCTACCCTCCCCACTAAGTGTGGCCTGCAGACCAGGGGCAACAGCACCCTGTGCGAGCTGGCTAGAAATGCCAATTCTTGGGCCCCAACATATGGAATCCAAATATTTGGGACCAAGGCATTGAAGCTATTTGAACAAGATTACGAGATAATTTTTGTAAGACTCACGAAGCTATAGACCACTAGTTCCACACCCTGCGTGCACATTGGAATCATCTGGGAGAGATTATTAAAATACTAAGGTGTAGGTCCCAATCATAGAGATTCTGATTTAATTGATGGGGGTAGGCAGGCACTGGGATTTTAAAAGTTTCCCTGAGTGTTCTAGTATGCACAGATAGAGACTTTTCTCACCAGCCCTCTTTGGTCCTCATGGCCCCATCAATAGGTCTCGATTGTTTTCCTTTATATCTCAGTCACCTTCAAATCTATGTGGTCCTAGCAAGATACACAGTTCTGGCTTTAGATCTTCAAAGATAAGCTGTGTAGCCTTGGGCAAGAAGAATTTTAGCAAACACTTCTGTAGGACCTACTATGTTCCAGGAACTGTTCTAAGTGTATGTTAACCCAAGGATTTTAGCTATTAACAACCCTAACATATAAGTATTAATATTGTCCACATTTTATATGTGAAAAAAGTAAGGAACAGAGGCCAAGTAACTTGCCCAATTTAGCAAATTTCAGACATTCAGCCCATGAGCTCTGCTCTAAAGTCTGTGCATTAAACTATACTATTTGTCTTTATCAACAATAAAATGGAAGATTACAACTCATTTCCAGCCCTGTCTATTGACTCTAAAACAGGATCAGCCCTTTCATATTCAATTAATTATCCCTTCTTATCTTTCATATCAGAGATAAGACTGGCAGTTTGACAGATATCTTCATGCCTTGACCCAACGGAGTAACAAACATGGACATTTCTGGTCAATGCTAAGGAATCAATAGAACATGTTGATGGTCCACAGGACCATGATGAGTCCCTCAAACCACACTCCAGCTGCCCGGTTTTCCTGCTCATAGAGCTGGACCACCTTTCCTTCCAGAAATAGATGAAAGGAAAAATGATAGAGGGGAAATGGAAAAGAGAGAAAATGAGGCCACACTCTTCATATTATCTTGCCATCTGTTATTGCTTAGTAATAGCCAATAAGCATGTCTTATAGAGACTCTGAGGTTTCCAGAGATGATCCCACTGAAGTTCCCATCCACTAGGAGTCACAGCTCCTGCCTTCACCTCCACAGGATAGGGACCCTGGTACCGAGGGTCTCCACCCATGGAACCCACAACCTCTCTGCCCTGGCCCTTCAGGTGTCCAGAGTCAGCCCCTGAGGCTAGGAGCAGGGAACTCTGACAGCCAAATGGAAAAGGACTCTCCTTATTTGCTTGGTTCTGGAGAATGGGCCTTCCAGACAGGGCCAATGTGCGCTATGATAGTGAAATGACATGGGGAGAGCATTTGGGGGTGAATGGTCAAAGAAATGTTTGCTTTTGTGTTACATCACCCGGAAGTGAGCCACTGGTTGCCAGCTGCCTGATTTTGGCCCTTTCTGGCCCCTGAGTAACTCAGCACTTACATCCAGCCCAGCCGTCCGCCACCAGTTATTACGTGCCCAAAGGGCAGGATGGACTTCGGCTACTTAAATATGTTATTTCTCTTCTTCTGGCTCCAAAATATACGGTGGGATAGTTTCCAGAAACACCAAGTTACATCTGTCCTCCCTGTGGGTTGCTCATATCTACCACGTGGTCTCAATGAGGGGATTTCTACAGACGGGTAATCAAACGGCTTGATGACAGAGGCTCTTCTTCTGGGTCATACGGTGGGGTTCATGGAGGAGAGATGAGTGCTAGGGAGGGGCACCAAAGGAGAAAAGAAGAGATTTTTCTCCAGACTAAAGAGAAGTAGGAGGTAGGGCTTACGAGCAAGAGGATTCACATCGTTCCAGGGGCAGTAAGAGGGCAAGGCCTGGGCGGGAGTGGCTGGGTGACCTCAGGAGGATGGCCAGCAGTGTGGGTTGTCTGCCTGCCAAGGGACTCCCATGCTCCACGTGCAGCACAGCTACAGCAGAGCCCCAAAGCCGAACAGACATGGGATGATGTCACACAGCAAGCACCTCAGTGGGGACCAGGCGCACACACCAGGCGAGTGGCCAGAAACCTGAGGCTGGGCTCTTTCTCAGACTCAACAGCTACACACAACCCAGAGTAGGGGGATTCCCCCCAACAGACACGGACATGAAAACTCAGAGTGCCATTTTGGTTCAAGAGACCATGAAAAAAATGAAGACAACATAGTTTGCACACCCAAGTTTGTGAACTGAGCCACCCACTTCAAGTGCTTTGACCGTGGATTAAGCCACCACCTGAGTCTCTGTCCAAGTATCCTCCCCCTCAAAAAGCCCATCCATTCTCAAGGTCCAGCCACAGTGCCATGATTTCCACAAAGTCCTCCCTTATCCTCAGCTCTCTAGGTCCTCTCCTTTCACCTCTCCCTGTGCCTTTCAAGTCATCAATTATGTTCCATCTCGTGGAAACAGTGGCATTTTCCTCGTGACTTAGATTCATGTCATCAACTAGAGAGCACACTCCTGGCAGACAGCCATTTTATCTGCCCCTCTGCCTAGCAGAGGGCTGGACCTACAAGAGACCCCCACTAAGTCCTGGGTTGACAGGAAGAACAGACCACGGCTCAAATCACAGAGCCCAAACCTGAACTTGGAAGCTGCCCTTTGGAAGGCGAGTTGGGGTAGGGTTGGCTGTGGCCATCACGTCCCTTTCCCCATCAGGAGCTGGGCTCTCAAGGACCCCTGAGCCTGGGAGCATTGCTGCAGCTCATAGGCAGCAATGGGGGACTGTCATCACCTTCTTCTCTAACTGCCCAGAGCTAAGCCGCAGGCAGACCTCATCTGCATAGAGCCAGGCTGAGCGCCAAGTGCAATTCTCCCAGTAAATGTTCAAAGCACCTTCTCAGAGACAAATCCAACCACCCTACAAGACCTTCCCACCCATCCCTCTTCCCCTCTGCAGTGCCAACCTCCTGCCTGATACAAAGACCAGGGGCACATAACTGGGTCTCCAAAAAAACCTCCAGGATAGAACATGTGCTGGCAGAGAGAAAGAACTTCAAAAAAGACCTGGTAAAGGCAGAGATGGGCTCACCTCCACATCAGCTTTCTGAGGGACATATCAAATGACTGCCCCAAACATGGAGGGGGAGCCCTCCCCTTGGAGGGCACAGCAGTCGGTCAGACTCTGAGGAAGCAGGTATATCGGGCTACAGGCACCTAGCACTGTCCAGGCAAGGCCTCCTCCTCCTCTCTCTCTCTCTCATGGCTCTACTGGGGCCCGACCCACAGGAGTAAATCTCCTGAAACACTCAGCACAAGAACTTTGCAGTCCACGTTTAAGTCCACGACATACTTTGCAGACATCTGTGTTGGTAAAATGATGGTCAACAAGTACGACAGGCCTGCTTGTGAACTATCTCATCACACCCCATAAGGAACCCAGGGTTTAGAGCAGGTGGGGAGACAGGGGGCAGGGACCGCATCTGCCTTCCTCATGACGCGCTGTCAGGCTTGCCTAGCGTCAGCACTTTATAGACATTCAATAAATACCAGCAGGAAAAAATAAACATTCCCATTTTAGAAATGAGGAAATTTTACCTCTCTAAGCTTAAATGGGTTGCTCAAGGTCAAGAGCAACCATTTCCTAATTGAAATTTGAATTCTGCTCTTTCATTTTCCATTTTACTCCCAGTCCCATGGAGTCACATCTCGGAGCATGAGAAGGGCACTCATGTGGCATTAATTAGCACAGCCTGTACTGGTCACATGCAGGCCCTATAGGCACTTTTCTCATGAAACTCATGTAATCCCCACAATGACCATAGAACATAGAGCCTAGTATACCCCCAACTGGAGATGAGGAAAAGGAGCCTGGTGGGTTTGAATAACTCAGCCAAGGTCACTAGGCAAGGAAGAGGCATACTACTGAGAGGTAGCCAAGTAGTGGCTACACACACAGATGCTGCTTTGGGCTGAATGGGTTCAAATCCCAGCTGAGCCCTGATTTAGGATTCTGGGCTCATTGCTCTACTCCACTCCATTCTCCTCTTGCCAAAGGCCACTGGGGTCCAAGACCCTGAGGACGAAGTCTCCTGGGGTGTCGGCTGCTCAGGGAGCCAACATCAGATGTGATGTTAGGGTTATGGATTCATGTGTCAAAATGCAGATGGTTGAACCCCACCGCCAAAGTTTGAGTTGGGGGCCTAGAATGCAGACTGAGAATCTGCATTTCTAACAAGTTCCCACGTGATGCTGGTCCACCGACCATATTTTGAGAAGCACCACCACCGAGATCATTTGAGCCAAACCTCCCATCACTAGTGCAGAATCTGGGACCAGAAAGGCTGACTAATTTGCCCAAGGCCACCCAGCATGTCAGTGAAAGCACTGGAAGCAAGTCTCCTGACTCTTAGTTTTCACTTTGTTCCCCCTAAAACAGGCTTACATTAAAACAGCAATCAAAATACTCATTTTATTATTTTGAGTACAATTCATTTTGAGTACCAAGGGCTTTTTCTCTTTCATCTCCTTTATCTTTAGAATCACCCTTTCAGGCTAAGGGTGGTAGTCATGACTTATAGAGGAAGAAAGGAAGGGTCAAAAAATTAACAACACAATAACAAAAATTCGCTCAAGATTGCGAGCTAAAGGGTAGAGTGAGAGTCCACCAAGTTCTGTCCCATCCCATCTGCTCTTTCTTAGGCCTCCTCAAGCTCTAAGAAGGGAAGTTCTCCCTGCCAAGGGCAGAATGCAAAATTCCACTTAGTCACTTAGCTCACGAGAAGCAGGGGCCTGGAGACCAGGGTGAAATTAAGATAGTAAAACAGTAAACAGAGATTTGTGAAAACATTTAAAAAATCGTATCCAGGAGGAGATAGAGGCAAGCCTCCTGAGTCTCTAACCACTCAAAGACTGTTTATCCTTCCCTTTTCAAAACCTTTCAGGGGTTGAAGGCCTAGATTCACGTGTCTGACACCACAGCCCAGTAAATTCTGTCCCCAAGAGTCCTGGCTCTCCACAAACAAAATTAATAGCCTGCAAACTCTAAATGGGTGATTACAATCTATAAAGCAGCCCATAAAATGACATCATGGGGATTCATATTTATTCTCTCCCACTGATTTCCACTATAAATTTGCTCGGTTTACGAGTCGAAATAGTTTCTTCTGCTACGCGCCTGGACATAAAGCAAGTCTAGAGACGGAAACGTCTGGCCGAGTTGCCTGAAGCTCCTTTCACCTCCAGTGGTTCCCTGGTCAGTAGTACACTCAGCAGGAAACTCGGAGGAAGCTCTGGAAACCAAAAAGACCCACCACCTCTAAAACATGTCCTGAAACCTGCTGAGTTGTGGGCCCGTGTTAGGTCTTGAGCAGAAGCCAACAGGACAGGGGTGGTGATTACTGCCCTTGGGAACCTTGGGAGTGATTGGAGGAAAAACAGATATTAAACATCAAACCACAACAAAAAACCCTAGACAGAAAATCGATGGTAACTCAAAAGGTGCTTCAAAGAAAAATTACAGCAAGCTGTGAGGTATGGAATGGGAGCAGCCCATCCTGGTCTGGTAAGAGACGACATCCATGAAGGGTGAATAGGAGGGAGCTAAGCCAAAGGGGGAGACATGAATGGAAAGGGCAGACATTCCCAGTAGAGGGAGCCAGAGGGGTAGAGGCCTGTGATTTTTGTTCTTAAGTTAGGTTATGAAGAGCAGTTAGGGAATGAGAAAAGTTCAGGACCGGACAATCCAGGATGGGGTGGTGATTTTCTTTTATGTACAATGGGGGACAATTGAAGAGCTTTTAAAATGGAATTAACATGGTCAGCAACCCATTTGAGAAAGGTCCCCCTGGCCACTGTTGGAAGAATGGATTTGATGGGCAGGGTGTGGCTCAGAAGGAATATCAGCAAATTTTTAGGCCACAACTACAGTCATCTGTCCAAGAAGCGATGGCAGCCTGAACTGGGTAAGAAGCAAATGGACCACAGCAACACCTAGCAGGTAGGACCGACGGGGGCTTTTCTGGTGCTCAGCACAACACAGGGCAGGGCACTGAGGAGGTGCACTGAGAGCTAAATTAGCATTCGGCATTTGCAACATACTCTGAATCCAATCTCATTAGCCAAGGTCTCAGCTGGAAGCCACTCATCACCCAGTGTGGGTACAAAGAGACCACCTATCCCAGCCAGCATGGTGGATGGATGTATGGCAACCCTAAGCAGTCCCCAAGCTAGATGGAACTCTTAGCTTGCAAAAGGACACAGGAGGCAGAACTCTCTTTCCTCTATTTTACCCAGGCTCTGCTATTGCCCCAGGCTCAACATTCATCAAATGGGGAGGCAACAGAGAGGGCATGGCCCCTGCAGTGGGTGCATTTCCCCATAGGCTGTGCAGGGCTCTGGCTCCACATGGCTCATCCAAAGCCAATCTCTTTCAGCCTTCTGAAGTTTCTCCAGCTTCTAAACTCCAAGGACATTGAGATCAGCCCTAAGCATATCTACCCTGCTTAGATTCCATTTATAACCATAATTTATACTGTCTTCACTGTTGCCTAATAATTGCATGTTCATTAATCACATGTCCCAAGAAGACTTTAAGCCAGTAGAAAACAAGCACAGTCCACCCAGCAGCGCAATGCCACACAGGAGCGCCAACTAAGTAGCAGGAAGTGGAATCAGCCGACCTGAGAGAATGGCTGGGTTTGGAAGAAGAGACTCAATGGAACAACCATGCTGCCAGATAAACAGGGAGGAGAGAGTAGGGGAACAGGCTCAGGGCGCTGTGCTACCCACTGTTGTCCTCGTGCACTGGCCAAGACAGCAGTCGCTCCCAGGTGCCTAGCGATGGTGGCTTCCTTGAGCATTTGATCTGAAAAGAGGTCCCCCAGAATGATCCAGTCATTCATTTTCACACAGGATCCAACCTGGGTCCCATGCTGAGTACAACCCAGATGAAATCACTGCCCATAGTTAGAGCACAATCACAGACCAGACCTTCCTGTGTCTCACCCACTTCGGAAGGAAAGACTCTGCTCCCTTATGCTCAAACATTAGCTTGGCTTACAGAAATGCATTCCCATTTCTTAATGCCTGCCGTGATTCCAGGTAATTCCTCTAAGTGCACTAATAAATCCCAGCAGCTGTTCCAGATACCAGCAAAGAAGAAGACTCCAGCTGCTCCCTTGTCAGTACTCAGGAAATGAAGCAGGCCAGCTGGCAGCTTTCTAAAACTGAAATGTGGCTAAAATGGCAGCCCACGGGGTCATTTTACATGTGGGTCTCTCCATCACCACGCATCCCTTTCCTGCCCCGAGTCCACTGTGATGCCTCGAGCTAGCAGGTTCAAAATTATGGGCCATCCTCCTCAAAGATATCCGTTGCAGTTATCCTTGAAAGCCCCATGAAAAGGAACCTGGAATTAACATAAGCCACTCTCCACAAAACAGCCCCAAGTGTTGGAGAGCTGCCTAAGGCCACGCAGGGGGAAGGCAGCAAAGTCGGGATTTGAATTCGGGTCCTATAGTCTCCAAAGCCCCATGCTTCCCTACCCTGCATTGTCCCCTACTCCTCTGGAAGCCACTCTATGTCCCTAACCCAAAGGAGCCTGGCCATCTTTATAGCATTTTCCCCATCTGGCCAACCACGTGCCGACCCAGTGCATAAATACCATTGTTGTGACGAATACTGTGTTTCCTCACTGGATCCAACATCAGCATCTTTGCACCTGCTACTTTCCTTACTTAGGAAGGATTTTTCCATGATGCAATGACAGCGTTTGCAGCCAGCAAAGGGGATCATGGACACGCATGCATGCACAAACACACAAACATTTATCTCATAGCCTCTTGGCCTAAATGACCCCTCCAGATGTGCCTGTAACCCAGGTGCTTCACAGGCTGGCCAGCGTCTCCTTGACAGCACCACAAGTCTGACTAAGGGATTGCCATTTGAAAGTAAATCCTATAAAAGCTAAGCCAAGCAAGATATCTAAGCCACAGTGAAACTTTGCCCTCTCAGCACAAGGCTTTAAGTTAGCTCCTCCCCCCACCCCCCAGCCCCATGCCAGGTGGGTAAGAAAGACACGGATGCTTTCCATTTCCCCAGCCCTCCCACCCTGGCATGCATTCTGAGGTGGGGACCTAGACGGGAGACCTCACCCACACGGACTGCCCGGCTTCAGTTTTTCCCAACCGGTGGATGCCATCTCCAAAAACGGTGTGCATTCCCCATACCCGCCTCCCTTCAGAATGACTCAGCGAGCGTGTGCAGGGTAGGAGGGGAGCGGCGCAGGGTGGGGGCTGACTCTGATCTAGTTCCAGGCTCAAGAAACAGCCTCAGTCATGGGGGACTGGACAAGAAGCCTGGGCAGTGAGTCAGGAGACTGAAGTTCTAGACCTGCTCTTGAAGACTGCCATGGCCTGGGGCAAGGCCCTGCCCCTCTCTGGTCTCAGTTTCCACGTCGATGATTCTGAGGCCAAATGCTCTGTGATGGCTCAACTCAAGTCAGTGGCTCCACTGGCTGTGCAGGAAAAAAGTCTCCTCTTTCTTCCCTTCCGGATAAAGAGTGCAGGCATGAGGTTTATAGGGTTAGAGCTGAGTCACAGTCGTGTATGAGGCAGGGTTTGAGCTGGATCTTAGTGATGGGTGGGATTCGAAAAGGCAGTAAAACATGGGGGGGTCAAGTGGCACAAAGACACGGAAGTGGGGATTTGCTTTGCTTGCATTTTTTTTTTTTTTTTTTTAATGAGTGCATCGAGGGGCTTGAACTCACAACCCTGAGACCAAGACCTGAGCTGAAATCCAGAGTCAGACAATTAATTGACTGAACCACCCAGGTGCCCCTACTTGACATTTTTGAAGGAAGCACCAGGGCTGATACTTTAGATAATACGCACGGATACAGCCAAATGGGCCTCTAAAATAGGGAAAACTTTTGTACTGGTTGGCAAACAGGCTTTGGCCAAGTCCCCATGAGAGCCCCCTCAGCTGCCCCTGCTGCTCCAGTCCCCCATCCCTCCAACTACCCCAAGATCCACCAACCAAAAGGTCAATGCCTGAGGTCTTAATCCAACAGGTGCCTGTACCCACGGTACCCATGGGCCAACCCAGAGCAACATGGCGCATTATTAAACATCACTAAATGTCAGGTATCATGGTAGACACATTGACACTTACTACTTCCTACAGCCTTCACATCAACCCCTTCAGATTAAGAAACAGTCTTGGAAAAGTTAAGTGACTGTCTGAGGTCATTTTGCCTATGAGTGGAAATGGCAAGACTTGAACATTGATGATAGGACCAAGTCCTTGCTCATTGCATAAAACCCCAGTGCCTCTGAGTAGCCTTGGCCCATAGACAGACAAGCTTTGGAGGCAGCAGGAAGAATTTGGCCCTGCCATAAGGAAGATGGTTTTAAGATCAAGACTTGTTAGACAGTGGAACAAATTATTGAGGGAGCTTATGCAATCACCTTCTCTGGAGAGTCTTATAAACAAGAGGGATCAGAATAGGCCAGGGGCAGAGGGATGGAAGAGATGGCCTAATAAGGCCCTTCCTACCCTTGAACTCCTCGGTCCCATACGAATAGGAATGCCTATTGATTTTTAAAGCCCCAATTTACCTCCTGGAGGATTGAGGAGACTTAAATATGTCTGAAAGCGAAATAAATGTCCTCTTTTTCCTCCTTCCCCCACTCCAGCTCTTCATTTTAGATTTTCTTCTGGCAGGTTTGACAAACACAGCCTTTTCAGCCAGAGCTGCTGTCAGTTCAAAAGTTTAGTTCTGGCATCTGAAGACCAGAGTCTGCTCAAGACTGATCTCTTTCTTAAAAAGATTCTTAAATTCTGTTGGAGTCTCTGGCAGGGGAGAAAGTGGTGTAAGAAAGTGAAGTGGATGGCCGCAATGTGCCCGCAGGCCCACTTTGCTAAAGCCTGTGCAATTTATGTTAGAAGCTGTCTGCCGCTCCTCCAGTTTTCTCTCACGTCAAATAAGGTGACCAGTCCCAGCACCCCCATCAAGGCCCAGCAGAAGCCCTTGTCAGAGGAGCTCCAGTCAGTGGGGAGAGCAGCCTGCTGTCTGGTTGCCATGGCAATGGATGCTCCTTCCTTCCTGTCTCTTGGCTCCAGGGAAAGACAAGGACACCCAAGAGAAGACAGTGGCAACTAGGGGGAGGAGAAGTAGCAACAGGCTCCCTTTCCTTGAAGCCCAGGCAGCTGTCACCCCACGTGCTGGCTACAGCTCTCATTGACCTTGGGCAAGCAAGGGCCCAGCTCTGGACCTCAGTTTGTTCATGTGTGAAAGGAGATAACTGGACAAGAGAGGATCAGCAAAACCTTTCCAGCTCCAAACACCCAGGATCCAGCGGCTCGTTACACCAGACCAGTCACTGGAAATGGCCTTGCCTCAACTTTGTAGCCTTCAGCATAAAAGATATAAGGAAGCATGGCATTTCATAGGACTGGAATCCATTTTCCTCACTCAGAAACCACAGGCTTATTCACTCCGCCTAGCCATTCTGCCTCCCCTATGAGGGTCTGCTCTTCAAGAGACCATCTCTATGGGTCATTCCAGAGAGCAGACACACCCACCATCACATACATTCCTGAGGTCGCACAGGACCTGGGGGTTCACTCAAGCGATGGTCTGGCAGGTGAGTCCGAATGTCATGGCACCCTATCCAGCAACTTGTAGCCCACCTCACTGACATCATTGGGTTCAAGCCTCAAATTCCAATGTGCACTGCTCGCTAGGTGCTGGCCGCTGTTACAGTGCTCAAGTGAAAAAACTCGAGACAGAAGGACACTAAAAGAGGTCCTTCTATCGGGTATGGAGAGTGCTGGATGAGGTGATTGTGGGGGATATAAGGGAAGCTCCCCAGGCAAGGAGTCAACAATGAGCAGAAGCAGGGAGCTGTCAGGCCAACAGCCCCTCGGGTTTGGGGAAGTATTTGTAATGCTGTCTGATTGACCTAAAGTGGAATGAGGGGTGTGGCATGAGGTGAGGGTGGGAAGAAAGAATAGAAACACAGCTAAAGAATGTCAGGAGGTTCAATGACATGGTGGTTTTTCTAGGGCTGGACTGAGGGGAGGACAGCAGATTCTCGGATGGGAGGTATAAGCCGTTGTTCGGTGCTGGCTTTGGGGAGTGGCAGGGGGACTGGAGAAGAAGGTAATTGCCCTTATTGAGGGCCAGATTGTACTTAGCCTTCCCCATGGGCCTGCTGGAGTGTGTACTTGTTTCATTTAGCCATGAAGAAAGAGTAACTCAGAGCCATGGAGCGACTGTTACTACCAGCCAGCTACTCCTTTCTGGGAGAACACAATCTAGCTGGGGAGCAAAATAAATAATAGTGAAACATTAGCACATGATTCTAGACTGACGTGTGGCCACTCTCCCTATGTCCTCAGAAGTCCAGAAGCTCAGGAAGAATCCACATTGAATGGGCATCTGAGGAGAGTTTCTCATTACAGGGGAGCTGTAAGGAGCATCTAGCACCTCTCCACACCCCCGGGCCCACTTTACCTCTAACCCATCTGAGAAATGGTCAAACAGAATATTTTTGGGGCTTGAGTCAGGAGCATTCTTAAACCCTAGCATAAAGCTTGTCTAAGCGTAAGAAATCTGATTAGCTCCCAACACTGAGCAATCTCATTTACTAGTCCCTGCAAGTCAGTCCACAGGATTAGTGGTCTATATAGGAAACTAATCAATACACAATAAGTAATTAAGGCTCCTAATACCTGCAAGAGGGCCCAAAAGAGGACAGGGCCACCCCAGTTCCACTGGCCTCGTTTTATAGCATACATTCATTTTGAGTTTGGTGTTTAATAATTGCAGCATGTTAAATTCTCTACTGGACTAAGGCTTTAGGGCTAGACACTTTGCCCAGAAACATTAAAAAGAATGTGCTGGAAATAAAGTTTCACGGGTCCTCCCTCCCAAGAGAGGGAGCTGCTGGGACCCTCACAACCCCGGGAAGCCTAATCAGTATCCCTATAACTAGACACTCTTCCGGGACAGTGGTTATGTTTTATTCACTGTACATCACCAGAGCCTAGACAGTACATGGTACATGGTAAGTAATGAATGAGTGAGTGAATCAATGAGTGATTAATAACAGATAGTTTTCAGTCAGTCAACAACTTTCTATGGGAGACTTCTGTACACAGAATTCGTATCCTAATATTATGGTGATGATTTACATTGCATTCACAGAAGTTTGGGGTTGAAAGCAATTGAAGGTAACCTAATTTGGTGTTACTTTTTAATGCAACCCATTAATGGATCATGAAATGGATCTACCCTAATGAATCCCGACCATCATTTTACAAATGAAATGGGAATGGAATGAATGGAATGAATAGGATAGAATACAATAGAAGCAGAGTCAGTAGTCAAGTTCAGTAGAGTACAATAGAACAGAGTACAGTAGAATAGAATAAATCAGAGTGTATCACATGTAGTAAGGGTCAGTGTAGATCAGCCAGACTTGTGTTTGTGGACTATGGGTGTGTGCATGGGATGTACCCTGCCCTAACAAGTCTAAAGGCCACGGATGAATGCAACTTTCATCCAGCGATTTCACGACCTCAGAGACCACATCCAGGACAAGTGATTTCTCCAGCCTTTCTGGGCTCCTCTTGTTTTAGGAAGTGAATTTCATCCAGGATCAGCCTGTTCCACTTAGAGACTGTCTGGCTGTGGGAATTACAACACGGTTCAGAACACACCACAGACACACTCATACACAAACTCACACCAAAAAAAAAAAAAAATCCATTTCATGAGGCAATACTTGCTAAGTAAGTATAATGAGATGCATTACATTTTATTTTATTCTATTTCATTTTTTAGTAATGTTGATGATAACCCATTAAACAGATTTTATAAGCTGCTAATCCCTCATGGCCCATAGTGACACTAGAGTGGGTGGCGTCTGATAATCTGAAAATGGCAGGATGGGGTTCTAGGACAATTTTCACATCAATCCCGTTTCTTTTCATTATGTGCAGCTGTGTGCCTACATTGGGCTATGTGCTAAGAAAGATAACTGCTTGGTGAGCTGGAGCCCGACTACTTTGGAGGCTCACAAGGGAGTAGCCACAGCTTCTGCCTGTCTCTTATTGCCCCTGTGGACAAGCTCATCGAGAGAAGACTGTGTGAATCTTGTATAGAGCATGCTAATAGCTGTTGTAAACGCAGGATTATTCTTGGTTGTCTTGCTGGTGGCAACATAGCAGCTATCATGGGTTTCCTCTTAAGACTTGACAGCAAAAGCATTTCAAAGATTAAAAGTTAGAAGCAAAGTTTAAATGGTGGTTTTGTGTTGTGTGTGCGTGTGTGTGTTTTTGGTTTTTTTTTTTTTTAATTTTCCCCAACTCAACTTGGAAGAATTTGTCTTTGGAGAACCAACCTAATCAAATAAAGTAGAATCAATTTACTCAAGACATAATCCAACTTGCATAATTGTCCTGGCTGGTTAACACCACAGCTGTTCACAAGGACATGGTTCATTAAATAATGAAGTCTTCATCAGACTCTCCTTCACTGGGCTGCAGTTCTTCTCCCCCATACCACCAAAGAAGTGCTGCCTTCATTAGTATACCGTGTCACTGATTGCCGAGGGGATAATCGGGGGATTTATTTTTATGACATTCTATTCACCAGACATCATCAACTGCATTAACTAAAAGCCACTATATTTTCCCCAGTGGAGAATCCTATCACTAGAGAACCACAATAGACTGTGGGTTCTCTGTGGGCAGGGACCACATCCCTTCCTCTTTCTGTCCCCAGTCCTAGGCAAAGTGCCTGGCATTTGGTGGGTGCAGGATAAATATCTGTTGGATCACGAAGAAAACATCTCCAGCGTGGGATTCCTCAAGCTTCACAAGAGCAATGCTTAGAAGTCTGGCAGCACCCTGGTTGCAATGAACATTTGGTCTCAAATTGTGTCCCCTTCCTTTCTGGTTTGTTAATTTTCCACTTGACTGAACCAAATTGTCCAAGTTCGCATGAAAGCAGACAGGACTCTCAAAATCCCCTCTGGCCAACAGAAGGTTTAGCCATGCCAATGTTGCCGTCTTCAAGCTCAGAGACACACTTAACCCCTCTGGGTGTAGGAAAACCTGTGCCAATCTCAGGCTTCCTAAAGAATCCCACTGTTAAAAGAAGCCACCAGAAGCTGGGATGCTGAGAAGTAGCAATGACCTTGTAAACTTCCTGAGGTGTGAGAAGCCAGCAATTTGGTTTACAAAGCATGGAAGAGAGACTCACTATAAAACTGGCAGATTCGTGGCTGAGACCAACTCAAACGTATTCAAACACAGATAGCTAGCCCCACTCCCCGAGTTTCTTATTCAGGCATTTGCATCTCTGACAAGTTTCCAGGTTGATGCTGCTTCTCCGGGCACCCCACTTTGAGAAGCACTGGTTTAGACTGCTGATTATAAGCAAGTTCTGGAGCAAGACGTCTAGGTTGGAGCCCTGAATCCACCACTTACTCGTCTGTAACTTTAGGCAAGTCCTTTAAACTCTTCCAGCCAATGGCACCAAGTGTCGAATGAAGGCACCAAGAGCATCTCTTCACAAGGTTGTTGTGAAGGTCAACAGAGAACATCCATTCCTTAGCAGGGTGCTTGGCAGATAGAAAGGGCTCAATTAAAGTTAAGCACATAAGGAAGAAATTTCTGGTAGAAAGACTTCTGAACAGGAAAGCCAGGTATCCATTCCAGTTCTAGCCCTGCCACCACTGCTGGGGGATCCTGGGCAAATGGCTTCCTCCGTTTCGGTTTCATGTCTTCATTAGTAAAAGGAGCACAATGGACATTTTATAATGGACTAAGAAGCTTCCAAAGCCCTTTGCTCCTCCACCTATCCCACACCAACATACATCGGGTCAGCCTCCCAAACACTACCTGCCATCTCAGGATTCCCACTGCCAGGTCTCCAGCAGGACATTTTGAGACTTCCTTGGAACCATAGCCTGAATCTTCTGCCCCAGAGAGTCCTCCTGCTTGGCTGTATACCCCCTGACTCAGCTAA
The DNA here is from genome assembly GCF_002007445.2 of Ailuropoda melanoleuca. Taxonomy (NCBI): domain Eukaryota; kingdom Metazoa; phylum Chordata; class Mammalia; order Carnivora; family Ursidae; genus Ailuropoda; species Ailuropoda melanoleuca. Next base: position 80,254,390 of record NC_048223.1, read on the forward strand.
CATAAACTAAGGGGCCCACTTCCTCAATAGCTTAACCCAGGATCCTTGTTGTTGAAGCCCTATCACATGCCACCGTAATGTTTTCTCTCTTTTGTAGCCAGCTCCACATACAACACCCACTGATATTCTTGTGTGCTTGCACTTTCCACCGAAAGATAAGCGGGACTCTTGGAAGTTCAGAGGGGACAAGTGTGGTTTCCTTCAGAGCACTGTGTTCAGAAGGGTCTTGGAAGATGAGGCACACACTCTCAGACAGAGATGCAGATCTGAAAGTTATTTTCACAGCCCAGTCTGGGGGAGAGGGGCCTCGGGAGGAGGTTTGAAGTCCAAACTCTGAACTGAAGATACAAAACTCATTTCTCCCTCTGTATTTCCATTAGCCCCGTTCCAGCCGGCTGTACTAGCTTTCTGCTAACAGCCGATGACAGGGAGAGGGCTCTTGTTGGCACCAGGCCACCGTGCATTTTGCTTTTATCAGATACTGGCAAAATTTCCCCATCAAGGAAGATAAATTTGAGGTGTTATTAATAAGCCTCTGAAAGTGGAGATCAGATCTGGCTAGCACTCTTAATGATCCCATCAGCAGCGAGCCATTTCCAGCCTGAGGAGCCCAGAAATGTATGATTCTATGGAAGGGAAACTGAAGGCTGGAATCTCCTGGCCTGGCTCCTCGGGGAATCTTGAGCCCAACTGGGGCTCCACTGGGGTTGTGGGGGGACTCCCCCATGCCCCCAGGTGAAGCAGGAGCTGAGGGAGGAGGGACACTGATAGAAAAAGCCCTAAGTAAATGTCACCCATCATTGTTTTGTATCCAGAGAGTGCTAAGGGTTTTGTGCCAATCATCTAATTTAATTTTTTTTAAAGATTTATTTATTTATTTGAGGGGGTAGGGGCAGAGGGAGAGGGAGAGAGAATCTTAAGCAGACTCCGGCTCCAAGCGTGGAGCCCAACACGGGGCTCAATGTCATGACCCTGAGATCACGACCTGAGCCAAAACCAAAAGTCTGATGCTTAACCAACCATGCCACCCAAGCACCCCTCATTTTATCTTCTTAAGCTCAGTGAGGGAGGTACTATTTTTAGGCAAGGACACTCTAACTAGAAGAGGTTATCATTAGCAATATAGGCATCATCATATTGGCTCACACCTACCGAGTGTTTTCCAAGTGATGGAACTTCAGATTCTGCCTGCATTTCACAACAATCCTACCAGTTAAGCACTGCTGCTCTCCCCACTTCTGAATCAGCACTTAAGATTTACAGAGGTCAAATGTGTTGCTCAAGGTCATACAACAAAGGTGCTTAGGCAGTATTGGAATCCACGTCTGTTAGATTGTGAAGACCATGATGCCATGTGCTGCCCCCGTTACAGGGGTGTGTAGGGGACAGCATCAGAGAGGACCCTCTGGCCTCTGTCACCTCAGCCACTGCTCCCTGCTGCCACACATGGCTCACCCATGGTTCTGCTGCCTTCCCACAAGAAAGCTGCCTGAGTTATTGGCCGCGTCACACTGGAGGCTGTGGCACTAGCGTTGGTGTAGGGCCTGGCACTAGGAGACATTCTTTACATCTTCTATATATAAATCAACTGATGAGCAGTCCCCACTCATGTCCTGGAAGACTTTACAAATGTGCCTCATTCCACTCTCCTTTGGGAGAGCTAAAATTAGGCTCCAGAAAAAGTGAGTTGCAAAGTTCACTGGAAGACCTTAGAGCAAGGCAGCGGGGACACTAAAGAAAAAGGAACCCACAAAAATCCGGCAGAGGGGAAAGCTGAGCACCAAGGTGGCCATCCGCACAGGGCTTGTAATCATACTAACAGCACAGACACATTTAACTCCTTAAGCCCTTTACAGTTGTTAACACAGTTCATCTTCACGGCAACCCATTTTACAGATAGAAAAAGTAAGGCACAGTAAGGTTGAAGCTCAAGGGCCTACAGGTCATGAGTGGTAGAGCTGGGATTTGAACCCAAGCCATTTAGCATGACAGCCTGTGATCTCAACCTCCTCGCTTACCATGTCCCAGGTGTTGGCTGTGTGCAGGGATGGGGAGGCTCTCCTGGGCCAGGCAGAGCTCTCCAAGAGTCCACCACCCCGGGTCTCAAGCTCAGGCTGAGAGGAAAAAGCGCGGCATTTGCAGCAGCTGGAGGTTAAATTCTGAGTAATTAACATGTTTATCCATCATAGCAGAATCGTTCCCCAGAGAATTCAAGTGTCATTTCACTGTGCCTTTAATTCAGGAATGCTTTTACGGTGTCTTGCCAACAAATACTAAGGGGAGGAAGGGGTTGGCAGCTCCTTGACAGGAAGGGGGGGACAGAGCTTCGGCCTGAACTGAATGGAGGAAACGAGGGGCATCTGAGCAGGCTCCTGTCTACCCATAACCTTTCTGTGCCATTCAGAGCTTTCATCCACATGGCCAGCCACATCTTCCAGTATGGATCCTCCAACTCCCCTCTTTTATTCATGTACTGATACAACAAACCAGCACATAATGGTTATCTATCCATTCCCAGTAGTGCTCGAAGAGCTTCAGAACTCTTATCAGCCTTATGAGGTTTTACAGGGGAGGAAAAGGAGCACAGAGAGGTTAGGTAACTTGTCCACAGTCACAAAGCTAACAGGAAGTAGAGTAGTCTGCAGTCACAATCCATCCCCTTCAGCCCCTCATCCCCAACCCACCCCTACCACAGAATTCCCTGCCTGCCTGCCCTGCCAGAGCCTAAAGCCTACCGCCCCAAGCACCCCCTTACTTGGGGCCTGACAGCTCAGCAACACAGCCCTTGTCCCCACCAACCCCCATCCCACACAGGCTGCCTCGTGGTGTTTATAGTCCACATCCGTGTGTTTTGTCTCCCACTAGTTTTTCATCTCCCCGAGGAGTGAGACCATATTGTCCATTTCCATGGATTCCCAGAACATCATAAATACTTCAAAGTAATAATAACAACTGCCATTCATCCACATGAATGCAAGCTCCATGAGAGCAGAGACCTTTGTTTGTCTGTTTGTTCTCTGCTCTATCCCCAGGGTCTGGTAGAGTGCCTGGTACAAAGCAGGCACTCAAAAAATATTGCTGCTGAATGAATGAGCAAACACATTAACTTAGCACTAATTATGTGCCAGGCATTGCATCAGGAGCTCCATACACACTCTGCTTTATCACTGCGGATGACAGAGGGAATGAATGACATCATACGTAAATAAGTGAAGGAGTGAGTCAATCAATGAATGAGTGGCCAATGAAAGGTATTCCAAGGCTGGCATCCTGTCCATTGCCCACAATACCCACTCTTCACAGGTGTTTTGCCCCCCTGCCTGCCATCCCCCCACCAGCTCCTGGTCCGGGGATCCTAGGCTGCCATTCGCCTCTGGGCATATTGGGAGACCCACTCTCCAGAGCCAACTGTTCACCAGCACAAGTGAGAATGGTCAAGGAAGCTTTCTACATCTTACTTTGAGAGCCCTTGGAGTCTTTGGTCTCTAACAGGCTTAGAAGTCAAGGCTGGAAGCAGAGTGCAGAGAGCTGCTTTTCTGAGCGAAGACAGTGCTGCCCACTTCCCAAGTCCTCCCTTGGCTACCTGCCCACCACAAAGCTTCCCAGCACAGGGCAAAAGAGGCAGAAATGCACTCACTCACGTATTCATTCACCCACAAACACGCCTCAAGCAACTGGGCACCTACTGAGTTCAGAGTAGTTCTGTGCTCTGCAGGTGACATACATATAAATAATAAACAGTCCTTGATCTTGAGGAATTTATGATCTAGGAGAAAAAAATAACAGGTATATTAACTCAGATGTTGGCTGTCTCTGGCTTATTCAGCACCTGGACTAAGATGTACAACCTCTGATTTTGCCCTTAATGCCTTATGCCCTAACTGTGGTACCAGTTTGAGACCCTCCCTACTGCCTTCATTCCATCCCATGCTCCCAGAGAGGCAATAAGGAACAACCCAGACTGCTTAAGATTTCACAGGTAAGGTGGGGAAAGGATATAAATTGCATAAATGAATCTAACAGGGGATTCTGAATTCACCTCAGTTCCTTCTAAGCCATGGTACAACCAAGGACTTCTTCCCTGACCCTTCCCCTCACAGCCCCTCCAGATAGAAACGTGGTCCTGATAAGCCAAAGTCCCTCACTCTCCCTGCAAAAGTCTCTGGACCCTCACCCTTCCACTAGCATGGGCTTCATCCCTATGAACATCATCAGGGATATTCACAACTATTCCAATTCTTCCCTCTTTTCGGGCAATTGGTGGGATACTTTCCTTTCTCCTTTGAAGTTAGGTATGACCAAGTGGTTTGCCCTGGCCAATGAGTCATGAGCAAAGTGTGTGCCATTTCTGGATGGGAGCGTTCAGCCAGGGCAGTGCACCACTGCCTTGGGCCAGGATGATTTTGGAAGCAAATGCCAAGATGGAGCTTCTACTGGTTTGTTTCACTCTCTGACTTTAATGAGGAGTCACTCTCTTTCCAAAGCCCTGCCCTTCCTGACTGATATTATATATGTATGGAGCATGAATAAACATTTTTTGTGTTATGCCACTGTCGGCAGTGTTTGTTACTGTCACAGAGTATGGCCTAACCTGACCGATAGGGTCTGTCTGATGTACAACAATTCAGCTCTGCCCTGATCTACAGGGAAACTGTCATACTCAACTAATTCTATCACTCTCCAAACAAAAAAAGATCCTCCAGATAATAGAATCTACACTCTGCAGAAGATAACTTATGGCATCCTTTGATAGCTTGAACATTCTCCTTGAGGTCTCACCCCTCGCTCTTAAAAGACTCATCAACATATTTTTTTTCTAAACAAAATGGTGGAGATGCCAAGAGGAATTTTGGAGAAGAAGCATCTAACTGGTACAAAAGGACTATGCTCTGGTAAGAGCCATAAGAAAGGTGGGTGTCAACACAGGGGGACACAAGAAATAGTAGAATTAATTTGGACTCAAGATGCCTTCAAGAGGGAGGAGGTATCCACGAAATCCTCATGAAGGCTGTTCTGGAAGGAGAAAAAGGGAACAATTCCCTACGAATCACACTTGAAAGTGGTCTGAACTCTAAAGCTGAGGCTGAGGGCCCCAGGCAAACCTGAAGAAAGAAGAAGGAGCTCCAGTGGTTTTCAGGGTTCTGGATCCCCGGGCTGAACCCTCCTTACCAGACAAGTGTCAGAGCCTTTGAAGGCCCGTCCATTCCTGCCAGCCTCCCAGCCCGCTCCCCTGGCCAACATGCACAAAGGCAGGTACTTCCTGATTTGGATGCCGCCTCACTTCTCTCTCCTTCGTGCCTGCCAAGCCCTCCACATCTGAGGAGAGCAGATAGTTCCCTCGACCTATATATGATAAGACATGACACCAGCCTAAGAGTTACAAGAAAAAACCTGAACACAGCTAAAATGTTCAGGAAGCATGTGTTTAATGTGATAGAAATCAACCCCAGAACAAATGCTGACCTTTCACCACCCTAACCCATGTCTTCGTCCACACGTAGGGTCAGAGGTCTCAGGCTACGCAGGTCCTCCGCTCCAGCATCCTACTCACACTCACCCTGCTATGCTCTGTCCTAAGGGGCTCATCCCTCTACTTCACATCCCCCATCACAACGTACCTGACTTGTGTCCCATTCTCTCAGGAGTTTTCTGAAGAAGTCATATTTATGCTGTTAATGACTTACTATTTTTCCCTCCCTAGGAAGGTATTTATATGTAATCAAACTGCTTCTGGGATGACATCTCTTTCATGTAAGGGAATGCATTACTCATAATGGAATTTTTTTAGTACACAATCATTCACGATGAACAGAAGACCCTTTTGATGTCATGATGGACAAAAGACCTTTTCCTGAGTATTCACCCTTATGTCATTCTGTATCTCACATATGCCAAATAAGCCTCTTACACACAGCTACGAAAATACCACGTAAGTGTCCATTCTCAAATAAGTGACTTTTGCTATTGCCAGAGGAGAAAGGATCAGATTGGTTAACTCTAATGACTGGTAAAAGTCCCTTAAAGAGGAAATCACTTCTCCCACAGACAGAAAAGCAGCTCTAAGAAGCCCAAGTCCTAAGTATGTTGTCAGTGAAAACATACACAGGCTGCAGCCTGTTACTAATCAATTAATTCTCAGCTAGCTTTGTCCCAAGTCATCCAGCAGATGGAACAAGAAGAGATTTACAAGCTGTGTGCATTTAAATTAATATTTTTAAATGGTAGGAGTGTGTAATTAATACTTTTGAAGAACACATCCACACCAGATCAGGCAGTGGTGTTATATTTTACCCATGTCAATATGCCTCTTTTTTTTAATTTTATTTTATTATATTATGTTAATCACCATACAGTACATCCCTAGATTCCGATGTAAAGTTTGATGCTTCATTAGTTGCGTATAACACCCAGTGCACCATGCAATACGTGCCCTCCTTACTACCCATCACCAGTCTATCCCATTCCCCCACCCCCTCCCCTCTGAAGTCTTCAGTTTGTTTCTCATAGTCCATAGTCTCTCATGTTTCATTCCCCCTTCTGATTACCCCCCTTTTCTTTATCCCTTTCTTCCCCTACCGATCATCCTAGTTCTTATGTTCCATAGATGAGAGAAATCATATGATAATTGTCTTTCTCTGCTTGACTTATTTCACTTAGCATTATCTCCTCCAGTGCCGTCCATGTTGCAGCAAATGTTGAGAATTCGTTCTTTCTGATAGCTGAGTAATATTCCATTGTATATATGGACCACAGCTTCTTAATCCAGTCATCTGTTGAAGGGCATCTCGGCTCCTTCCATGATTTGGCTATTGTGGACAATGCAGCTATGAACATTGGGGTGCATATGGCCCTTCTCTTTACTACGTCTGTATCTTTGGGGTAAACACCCAGTAGTGCAATGGCTGGGTCATAGGGTAGTTCAATTTTTAACTTTTTAAGGGACCTCCACACTGTTTTCCAGAGTGGCTGTACCAACTTGCATTCCCACCAACAATGTAGGAGGGATCCCCTTTCTCCACATCCTCTCCAACAATTGTTGTTTCTTGCCTTGTCTATCTTTGCCATTCTAACTGGCGTAAGGTGGTATCTCAGTGTGGTTTTGATTTGAATTTCCCTGATGGCTAATGATTTTGAACATTTTTTCATGTGTCTGTTAGCCATTTGTATGTCTTCATTGGAAAAGTGTCTGTTCATATCTTCTGCCCATTTTATGATTTGTTTATTTGTTTCTCGTGTATTGAGTTTGAGAAGTTCTTTGTAGATCTTGGATACCAGTCCTTTATCTGTGGTGTCCTTTGCAAATATATTCTCCCATTCCGTGGGCTGTCTCTTAGTTTTTTTGACTGTTTCCTTGGCTGTGCAGAAGCTCTTTATCCTGATAAAGTCCCATAAGTTCATTTTATCTTTTATTTCTCTTGCCCTTTGGAGATGTGTCGTGAAAAAGGTTGCTCTGGCCGATGTCATAGAAGTTGTTGCCTATGTTCTCCTCTAGAATTGCCTCTTTTTAATTCCTTTCTGGGAGGAAGACAACAGCTTTATGTTTTTTTGTTTTTCTTCTTCTGAGACTCAAAATAACCATGTTCTTTCTGCTTCAGTAAATCACTACTGCAGCTTGAAAGAGTTCCTAGAAAGTTCTAGTTTCATTCAGTCTTTAGGAGGAGAAGAAAGCTACAAATGCTAAGACCTTCATGCACAAGGAAGTCTGCCTCAGGACAATAACAACCTCATTAATCAGGATACACAAGGTTGTGCTGCAATAACAAAGAAACCCTAAAATTCCAAAAACTTACTATTTCATCATTTATTTCTCACTCATGCAAAGTCATTTTTGGTTGGATGGCTCTCCAAGGTAGGTTGTTTTAAAAAGATGACATCCAGGCTGGTTCTACTATCTCAACAAGGTCTCTACAGCTGCCATGAAAGGGCGAGGAAAAGCATGGGGAAGCAGGAAGGAGCTTTTAACTGTCTCAGGCTGGAAGAAACACACATCTTTTCTGCTCATAGTCCACCCAACTGCAAGGAGTCTTAGGAAGAGTGGGAGAGTCCATGGTTATTTGGTGGTCATCAAATGTCTCTCCACATTGGTTATCAGTGGGCAGTGTTCGGACACTTTATCTACTTAGCAAGTGTTGAATTCCAGCCCTTAAAGTTCATGCACCAAGTTCATTTTGAAATCATCAGCTGAGGTAACAAAAGAAAATGGAATACCATGAAACTAGCCAGGTATATGGCACAGGTATGTTTATTAGAACCTGAAGTTTTCTTCTTTCTGTCCACTAAGTATCCTAGGAGTGCCAGATGGAACTTACTGCTCGTGCTTTGGGATGAGAAAAATAAACCAGAGAAGGGTCACCTTGAGCTTTTGATGATAGCTCTGCTCCTCAAAAGCAGAAGAAAAGCTGTCAGGGTGGAGAAGGGAATGAGAACTGGCCAAGAGCACCCACACTGGAAAGATTTCATCACAAATTTTCCTCTGTCTGGAACAAAATGGTAGATAAATGAGACTGTTGTTCCCAAACACTGGAAGGAGGACTGGCTGTTAAAACACATAGAGTCTAGAATTCTAAGTTGGCCAATCTAGTGTGGAATCCAGGAATCTGCATATTAACAACCCCAGGTAATCTGATACATAGCCATATTTGGTAGCTATTGCCCTGGAGACAAATACAAGGTTTAACTAGCACCAGGATTGACTTATTCAGCCTTAAAATAAGAGCCAAGACCAAATAATTGGTTTGGAGCCAACCAAGATCAGCAGACCACTCGGCTCCCATCAACATCTGACAGAGGCAAAGGGGCTGAGGGTGGTCTGCATTTGAGAACAGACTGGTACATCAAAAAAGTGATCGGTGGGGCACCTGGGTAGCATGGTCAGTTAAGTATCCAACTCTTGGTTTCAGCTCAGGTTGTGATCTCAGGGTCATGAGATTGAGCCCTGCATCTGGCTCTGTACTCAGTGTAGAGTCTGCTTGAGCTTCTCTCTCCCTCTCCGTCTGCCCCTCCTGCTCGTGCACTCTCTCTCTCTCTCTCTCTCTCTCAAATAAATAAATAAATAAATCTTTTTTAAAAAAATGATTGGTCTCATCATTTGGCAACCAAGGCTCTTGGAGTTGTATTTTCCTTTTAGTGACAAATGGAACTCCTTAGAAAAATGTTTATAGGCTTGAAAGAATGGATTTGAGATGGGAACAAAGACTTTTCCAATGGTAAGCACTGGCCTTTCCATTCCATGCCAGTTTGGTAACTGACTGGGACACAGGCACATAGATGGGCCTTTGGAATGGGACTTTGTTCTGGATCTGTGGGTTTGCCCTCCTCAACTGTGGTCAGGCCCATCACTATAAAAGAGCATAATTTTGTGGCAAGAAATTTGTCATCCCTACTGAGCTGTGGGAGGGGTGATATGGACATGTAGATAGCTTGGGTGAGCTGAAACGCTAACTTAGCAACAGAAGAAAAGGTGCATAATATATAGTAGGTATATTTATATGTGTTTTCCACTTTTCTCTCATGCTTCATGTATCACTGTAAACTCTAGAGGTCAAGTTATCATGTCAGGCTGGTGGGATCTCCCTCCTGATATAGAATGAAGGACCTGAGGCAAGTGAATTCAGGGAAAGGGTACTGAGGGATAAGGGTGTTCCAGACTTGAGAATGGGCTCAAGTGCCATCCACCAGCTTAGGGCTGTCATAGACGAGCCCTGGAGGCAATTTCTGGAGAGAACATTTTTATCAGCTTCTGAGTTATCCTGAGATAGATATTCAGATGTTGAGTTACTGGATCTAGTTGAGCAAGACAAGAGGGTAAGAAGCAATGTCTCTTTTGGGGATTCTGGGGGCAAGGTGAACAATGAAGCAAAAGAAGTGGTTCTCTAGGACACCTGTGACCCCATCACAGACCACTGCAGGCTACTGGAGTGGAACAGGACCAGACAGTGTAGCACCCACTGAACTCTGCCCACGCTCCAAACTGACCCATGCCCTCTGAAGCAGCATTGTGGTAGCTTTAAGGTCAGGTAGATATGGCCATTTCCCAGCTGAAAGTATTCTCAAACCCTTCCACTTTCCTCATCTATAAAATGGGACAACAAGACCCACCCCACTGGGTCTGGTAAGAATTAAATGATGTAATGCCATTAAAGAACCCAGTACCGAGCCTGGCGCATTATTAGTACACAAGAGCATAGGTCTTAGCTTCCTCCCCTAGAATGGCACCCACCCTGGCCAGCTCATTAAGCCACTGGGAGATGATAAAAAAGCAAAAGCCCTATAAATACTAAAATCCTTGTGGCTATGTAAGCAATTGTTTTCGTGTTCTTAGCATTCCTGAATGTACATAGCAAGAGTTCAATCCATGCTCCATCCTGTCTGGAAATGGTTTTTGTCAGTAGCTGGAAAGCCAGGCCAGGATGGAGGCATTTCAAAATGTTCAAGTTGTCTGGACTGAAGCTGCAACTTTAGGGCTAGCAAGGAAGGAATCAGGGAGAAGCAGACTTCTGAATAATTAGTGTAGCTCTGGGGAATCTGCACACATGCACAGGCGTGTGTGTGTGTGTGTGTGTGTGAGAGAGAGAGAGAGAGAGAGACAGACAGACAGACAGAGACAGACAGACAAAGAGACTGGCTGTGAACCGACCAGGAGGCTTCCCTTCATTACCATGTGGATTTAAAACTGCCAAGACTATGGCCTGGACAGAACACCGAGGAGGAAGACAATAGGAAAACAGAAGGCCACTCAGGATGCAAACACCTCATCGTTGCAGTGCAATAAATGGATTCACCCTTTTGCTAAATGTCAAGTTAATATTTCTCTTGGCACCAGCTGCGTTCCGCCCTCCCATCCTTCCCCCCACAGCAAGCTTGGCCTCCCGGAAGCCTGCCCTTCAGGAGCCACCCAGCCTCAGCACTGGGAATTGAGGAGGGCAGGAGTGGCTGGCACAGTAAACACAAACACACCCAGTCCAGTGGCGGAGGGGAAACAGCCTTTGTGTGGAGTTATATCCTCTGACAGCTCCGAGTTCTGGCTGGGGGGAGCTCTGGGCTTCAGGCTGCAGCTCTGGCAGCTGATCGTGCCAAGGAGTGGCACTAACAGAAGTTTCCGCTGTCCTGCTCACAGGCAGGGAATAGTGAGGCAGCGAAAGAAGATGACCTTCAAAGCCAGTTACCAGCTGGGACCATGTGCTCACCTGCACTGCCCCAGGTCTCCTTGTCTCCAGGCCACCCTCGACAGTATCAGTAGTGTAGCCCCAAAGAGAGGAGAGGGTGGACCCATTCTCTGAACTCATGTGCTCCTTGCCCAACCCTATCATCCAGGATGATGGTTGTCAATTTTGGGGTCTTCCCACCTATTCATTAGTGCAGGGTCTGTGTCTCTCACCTCTGCGTGCCCAGTGCCACTTTGCATGGGGCCTGGAACACAGAATGTGCTCAGTAGACTAGAAGGTCATTCATTCATTCCTCAGACCACTCTACACATCGTTCTCTTCTAACTTTCCACCTTCTTCACTGCAAAAACCATTCAAGTACTGCCTACTTCAGTGTCCCCCCATCCTGCTCACTTCCACTGTCCTTATCACTCTCCACAGTTTAGCTCAAGGCCCCCTGCAAGTCTTACCTTCTTCATGAAGCCTCTACACTGTTCTAGTTTTTCCTAAGCTTCTATTGTACCAGATTAACTGCATTCCCCCATAGGGTGCTTCATAATAGAAAGCTTTGTAATAGTTATTTTAACACCTCTAAACCTAATCTGTAAGCATGCTTAATAATAGGTTTGCCATACACTTTAAATGAATACTAACATAAAGCATGTAGCATAATGCCTGGCACATAGTAAGTGCTCAAAGTAGGTTTCTGTGATGATGGTGGCAGTTTAAATACACATGATGGTGACAGTGACAGTGGTGGTGATGGTGGTGATGGTGATAATGATGATGGTGATATCTCTGTTTTATATCTCTGACCCTAGGCTGTCAATCCTCAGCTTATTTTGTCTTGACAAATTTCAAATCTTAATCCCAATGCTTTACCCTTGGTAGAAGTTTTATCAATAATGTTAATAGTATTGAAAATATTTTGTTATTAATATTAATATGTTTGCAGTTTGATAGCATAGAACCATGAATAAAGCATTGGATTAGGGGTCAAACATTGACTTTTAGTTCTGCTTTCCTATGTTAGGCTTCAGTTTCTTCTGTTATATAAAAATGAGTTTTCTACAAGAATCTGAGGTTCAATCTAGTGATGATATTCCAATTCTCTGGTTATTAATAAGATTAGCTGACACCAAAGTGAGCTCTCCCTCCATCCATATGGTCATCCTTACCCAATATGCCTTGGTACACAAATGCAAGCCTACCAGTGGGGAAATGGAAGAAACCGGGATTTATGTCAGCCAACCAACAGAACACCAGTGCTCACTGAGAAATACAAATGCTTTCTGTTTTAAAGGTTACTCCAGGCAGCATCATGGTTGACATTCCCCCTTCCCAGAAGTAGGTTAGCTGCAGATGTCGCAACAAAATGATCTATGCTGGAGATGCCTATTAACCCTCCTGCATGACACACCCAGTTTTGCTTCTGAGTTCACACTTTATGACTCCTAATGCAGCTTCATATCACTACCCCTGGCTTCTAAAGTGTCACTACCTTCTTGTCCAAAGAAGCTTGGGTCATAAGCAGAACGAGGGACTGAGCATCAAACTGTATCAAATACCAACCACATCTCCTACATCTCTATTCAGAAAAGGTTATCCTTCCCTTTCCAGGCTCTAGACCCCCTGAGGATGGACACAGAATTATCCTGAAGTTCAGAGTGTGGGCCCTGCTCTACTAATTATGACCTAACTGGGTTATCTTGAGCAATTTACTTCGTCTCTCTGTGTCCCTCTGTGTCCCATTTTCTTCCTCTGTAGACTGTAATACATTGCCTAAGAATGTTGTGGTTGTGGGGATTAAATAAAATAATAGACGCAAAGCACTCGGCAGAGGTAGCTCACAATATGCATGCAATATATGTGCACTGTCATCACCCATGATGTGATTATTATGCAATGATATTGAATAACAGGTAAATGAATTTCTTTATTTAATTTTGGCACCAACCATACTAAAGGACCAAAATATTAAGTAGGCAGGCCATACTGTAAGGCAAAGTGTAAACCTGTCAAGTCCTAATAAGGCAGAGTAAGCAGAAAAGGCCCAGTATCAACTGTGCAGATTATCTTTCGAAAATGTTTAAAGCATTATGCATTCTGATGTGAGCATGTGTATATTCAGACAATGCTAGTGTGACTTACTACAACGCTTAGAAATGTGTCTTACGGAATATGGAAGATAAACTGAGGCAAGAATACAAGCGTAACCTAACTAAAATGTTTGCCCATTCCATCACCCAGGGCCCTGTCCATGGTCCTGAAATAGACAAGTGGACAAAGACTGATGGGAGTCATGACTTCTGAGAAACTGCCAAGAAGGAAAGAGACAGATTTTTGGAATCATTGAAATAAACACAGTTATTGAGAATTAATGTGTTTTGGCTTAATAATTGGGCTTCCTCACCTATTGTGCTCCTGATTCTGAACTTAACATAAAAAAAAAAAAAGAAAAACCCACAAAACATCATAATGCAGACCAGAGCTAACATAAATTACTTGGGGAGTCACTGGCTCCCCTCTGTTGGCCTGGATAATAAGAAATTGAACAACATAGATCTTCTATTCTGAAATGAGTTAATTCTTCTATTCTCTAATTTACCTACTGCAAAGAGGTGGCAGAGAATATTTATCGAGAGTGAGGCTCTGGAAGCCAACTGCCTGGACGCCAATCCTAACTCCTCATTTATCAGGAGGCAACACTGGGCAAGTTCCTTCACCTCTTTGTGTCTCAGTTCATTCATCTATAGAAATGATCATAAAAATAGTCCTCAGCTCATAAAGTTATTTTTAAAATTAAGTAAAATAATGTACCTAAATTACTTAGAAAGTGCATGTATCGTAATAAGAATTGAGTGAGTATAATTACTATTGTTATTAGTATTATAATTGTCTTTGTTGTCACTAAGGTCAAATCAGACTTAACAAAGATGAAAACTTCTTTTTTCCTCTGATATCTTGGCTTGCATGGATGCCCTTCCTTCTTTCTGCTCCTATTAACTGCTCCCTTCTATATTGTTCCTGAGCAAACTCTGGAGACAGATCAAGTAAGAAATGAGGAAAGTTTACTTACCCACCCACTGAGTTCAACATAAAAAGAACTCATGCATTCCTTAAAATGGGAGACAGCAAAAACACAAAGGCCACAATTCCCCTAAAAGCCATCCAGAGCTCAAGTGTCCTTGGTCCATATCACAACAGAGCCACTCTCCACCCTCCACTTGCTTCTCCATCAGTCTGTCAGCTTCCAGAGGACCCCAGCAGGCTCACAGGGCTGACACAAGCTGTGCAGATCACCAAAGCCAAGGCCCCAGTTGCATGGCTTCTTTGAAGAATGGTTCATGCTAACTCAATGATCTCAGCCCATGACCCAGAAACTCAAGCAGTCATGATGGAAGACAAACAGTGATAATGACCCCATCTGATACTGAAGTCACAATACTTTCCTAAATACTGCCATGTATCTAACTTCCTTCAATTTTCTTAGCATCCCTCCAAAGCAGGCAATTAATGTCATCCCCACTATACAGGAAAGGTAGCTGAGATGCAGAGATTGATGTGCCTTGGTAAAAGTCACACAGCTACCAGTGAATGGAAAATTCAGGACAGCCCAGGCAGCTCTTCAGGCAGGAAGGTTTAGTGGGACAACCATGGAAAGGCAGCCAGACAGAACTCTAAAAACCAGTTTCACCTCTTGCTAGCTGCATGACTTTGGGAAAGTGACCTAACTTATGAGGACTCACTTTCCTCATCCGTAAAATGGAAATAGTATCTCCCATTCAGAATGTAGGAGGGTGAGTAATAATGTGAGCAAAGCAGTGAGCCTACAGTCTGGTGTAGAGATGGGGTTAAATAAGAAGACACTCTTGTCATTATTGTTATTGTCAAGCCAGCCAGTTCTCCTTCCAGTGTGCAAAGACAGAGTCTGTGCTGGAGGAGGCAGTAACATACACAGGCTTCAAACAAATGCCACTGTCCTACTGTCTCCACCTCATCCATGCTCTCTGATGCACTTGCCAATCACATACCTGAACTGAGAAAGCTCAGTTATCACATGTGGCTTATCTGGGAAACTTTTACAGCCCATTCTGTCCTGGCTCACCCCACTTGGCATATTCCCTGGCTCCTAACACTGACTGGCAGTAGGTCTGAGCATGAGAAATAACTAATGACTTAGAAAACCCTGCTCAAGCTTATGTTCAATTTATATGATAGTGCTTTATGATATACAGGATCAGGGCAACCGCAGGTCAATGAAACACATCCATTTCCATAAACAGTTGTTCGTGTCTTCACTAGGTAGAACCAATAAAGATGAAATAATGCTGGAGTGGGGGGGAGGGAAAGGCATTTTATAATATCAATATTCAAACACCACCAGAAGCCTCGTGTTTATTTAATAAATATGTAAAGTATCAAGAAGCTACATAATCTGTCTCCCTCCCCCAAATTGCCCTATAGAGCACTGCAAAGCCTGTTTTTAAAAAAAAAAAAAGTATATTTTGGATTAACAGCCCTCTGGTTTTTCCAGGCTGCTAGTTCCTTTCATTTAGTAGATAATCAAGAGCTGTCAGTAATCAATTAAATGATATTATGCACATAGATGGGATTCCCTCCAGGCTACAAATACTCACAGCACTGAGTATCATTTTCAGGGCCCCGGAAATACATTGTGAGATAAGACATAGTCCCAGCCGCCAAAGAAGTCACCACCCAGTGTGGGAGACAGCTTACAGAGGCAATAATGGCGTGGTGGACCAAGTGCTTGGGGCTGGGGGAGCACAGTGGAGAGGCACATTCCCTGAACTCTGGGCATTGAGCTCAGAGCTGAGACCTAATAGGGGACAGGGGAGGAGAGGGGGGAAATGAGGGGAAGTTGTCCGGGATCAAGAAAACACTGGAGCAAAAACCCATTTGTCACAGAGCTTGGGGACCCCAGTGCAGCTCCTGCACTGAGTTGGCAAGTGGCAAGTGATAATCCATAAAGGCAGCAACTCCCACTCACCCACCCAACGTTGTTCTTCACTTGCTCCAGAGCCGAAACAGCTCCCAGCTGCTGCCGCCTTCTGCCAGCAGGGCTGGTTCCAGGTGAGCTGTTTTGCCCAGGCGGTGTGGATGATTCGGTGTCTGCTTCGAGTGGCTCAGCCCTGAAACCCCAACTCCCCACCTGCTGCTGTAACCCTAGCTGCCCCTCCACCTGCCTTCCTGGGTGGCAGAAGAGAGAGCCCAGACATCTGCTTCCCTCCCCAGAGCACCAGACATGAAACACTGGGGATTTGTGGGGTCACCAGGCAGAGCTAGCAGAGTTTTGGAGTGACAGGGAACTATGAACACATCTGTGGGATGGCAGCAAGGAAGCCAGAAAAGAAAGGTTAGCAATCAAAAGAGGAGAAATGGAAACAAGAGAAGCTCTCAGAAGAAAGTCATTTAATCAGCCCTAGCCCAGCTTCCAAACTTCAAACTCAGAAGAGATGCTGGGCTCATTTAGCACATGATTGAGTCTGTGTTAACCTTGTTAAAGGCAACATTTCTGGTTTCAAAGGTGAAATTAACTAAAAGGATATTCTCTTTCACCAAGTAGGGCTCTTACCACAGAATGACTCAAAAGCCGTGAGTAAAATAAACACGAGTTTTCATTCTGCTTCCTGCCTGGAGCTCCAGGATG
The DNA here is from genome assembly GCF_002007445.2 of Ailuropoda melanoleuca. Taxonomy (NCBI): domain Eukaryota; kingdom Metazoa; phylum Chordata; class Mammalia; order Carnivora; family Ursidae; genus Ailuropoda; species Ailuropoda melanoleuca. Next base: position 80,271,205 of record NC_048223.1, read on the forward strand.
ACCTTACAAGGTCATCCTTACAAGGTGGGTCTCAATTCTGCCGGCCAATTTCAGAAGATAAACCAGCAATGGCATAGATGATACAAAGCAGGATGTGAGTCACATTATCTTGGACTTCCCCGGACAGAGGGCCTGTTGGCTCCGGTCTTAACACACTAAACAGGTGAGACACAGCATGCATCAAGAGGGGCCCGGCAAATAACCCACAGCCCTCTCAAACCACGTCACCAAAAACCAGTCCCATGCCTAGAATTCAAAAATAAACCGTGTGCCTAAATTCGAACTACCACACTGCAACGAGATGGCAGCATTTCAACTCATTTTGGGTTCAGAATGCTAACCAGAGCCTCCGAGCATTTGCTCACAGGACCCAGGCTTCTGGAGAGGGGTCTCTCTCCCGCAGAGTTCCAGTACATCCTGCATTAGACGGTATTTCAGATGAGGTGTGCTCTCGTTACCTGAGAATACGATGGAATGACTGCAGCCGCCGAAGCGTTGCCTAATTGAGGATCGACTTTCAAGAGGATGTGAGGCATAACTGGCACATTTTTCATGCTTCTGAGACTAAGCTGTGAGCCCCTGAGGAGGCAGAACCCACTTCCTCATCTCACCCATCGCCTGAAGAACATAAAAGTATTTCAGTACATGTGTGTGTCGAGTGGATAAACAAACGAAAGAAACATGTTGGGTGAATTACAGAAACAATACGATAAAGCGAACCCTTCTTCAGATATTTGATTGGGATTTACTCCATGATGCCCCCACAGAAGATTCACAAGTCACCCACCTGACCCCACCGCACCCCCTTTCTTTTGCCTTATGTTATTTTTCTCCAGGCTGCTAATTATACCGTCCAAACTATAAGCATTTTCTTGGAAATGTGTTTGTTTTCACATACATGGAAGGAAGGTCCAAAGAGCGGGGATTTTTAGCTCATTTGTTTATTGCTGTTTCCCCATCACCTACTACAGTTCACTAAACATTTTAGGAGAGTTTTAATCATCAGACTTTTAAAATTTGCTCCATCTCTAAATAGAAATGACTGAAGATTTTTCTGCTCCATGTACCAAGGCTCTTTGTATGTGTAAATTAATCAAACAACTTAGATACATTTGAGGACCCTTTTCTAAGCAATGTATCCATTTCATCTTGCATGTCTTTTCAAAAATCTTTGCAATTTGGTCCCAACGTACCACTGGAGCTTTATTACATCCTCATCATTACCTTCGCCACCACAACAATCAACACCATCACCATCATCAACAATTACAGAAAACATTTATCCCTGCCTGCTGAGTACAATATGTTTTGATAATAGCTGTTTTGGGGACATCCTACAACAAATAGGATGCTGGGGTCTCCGTCCTCAGACTGCCTGTCTGATGGAAACATCAAGACATACGTATGTATGAAACATGCAGTGCGTGTCAGCTGAGAGGTTAAACCAGTGCCTTTTGATAGAAATATAATCATGCAAGCTACCTAGGTAACTTAGGTTTTTCTGGTAGCTATATGAAAAAGTAAAAAGAAACATGAAAATCATTTCAGCTATATTTTACACACCCAATCTATGTAAAATGTTATCATTTCAACACATCCCAACATTTTAAAAAATTTTGTCAATATGCTATTTACATTCTCCTTTTACAGTTATTTTTTGAATATATGACACAGCACATCTCAACCCAGACTAGCCATCCTTCAAGTGTCTAACAGCCACATGTGGCTAGTGGCCACCATACTGGACAGCTTGAGGTTAGACCAAGAGTTTTTAGAGTACAGAGGAGAGAAGTACCTTCATGGGCAGGGGGATCTGGAGAAGGCTCCATGAGGGTCACCTTCCTCCCTCCCTTTTCCTCCCCTCCCCTTCTGCCCTCTTCTTGGAAGCCACAGTGTGGTTGCAGGCACAATACACACATCCCCAAAAGAACACAAGCAAAGGGTGAGCCTAGTCCTACCCACTGAGAAAACCCCGACTCCACCCCCCTCTTCTCTTTATTCTCTCAGGCACAGTCAGACAAGGAACAACCCCATTCCAGCACTAATGAGAGATCTGGGTCTTTGCCCACAAGCACTAAAATAAGTTCCCTGTGATTTCAAAAGAAAAGTAAATTCAGGCTTTAGGCAACCCTGAGGACTTAGAGTTGTTCTCAGCCCTTGCATGCATCAGACTTATCTGGAAAGAATTTTTAAAGTAAAGATGCCATAAGCATACACTCCCAGATTTTGATTTAATTGGTCTAGAGTGAAACCTGGGGATTTGGGCACCTTTAAGGGCTTCTAGGTGATTCTAATGTGTGTCTCGGGCCAAGAACTGGCTGGGCTGGGGTGGAGGAACGGCAGGATGGAGGAGAGGGAAAAATGGCCTGTTAGCTATCGATGCCATCACCCACCATGCTGAGCATTGCACTTTGTGTAGTTTCCCACTGATTCCATACTATCACCCCGTGAGAGAGGTATCACTAACCCCATTCTACAGGTGGGGAAACTGAGGCTCTGAGAGGCTAAATGACTTTTCCGGGAAAGGTTAGCAATTGTCAAGGAAAGAAATCCAAACCAGCTATGACTCCAAAAGCCAGGCTCATCTCTTCTTATCCACCCTTGCCTATCCTCATTATCAATCCTGCTCCCCATCTTTCCCACCCCAGGCTTGGTTCAAGGTGAGAAACTGGGATGTGGATGACAGGATGAAGATTACCAGGCAGGAAAGGGTTGGTGGCAGGGGAGAAAAAGAGTAGCAGATGCATCACAGAGGGTACTAAGGCCCTGGGAGACTTCCAAGTCCTGAAGAGTTTGAGCACAGAAAGAGCACACTGGGGAGGGAACCAATACTGATACCTACAATTGTTTGGTATCACGACAATGAGGTAATGATAAGAAAAGATGCCTCAGAAAAATATAAACATCATCCGTTTCCACAATGGAGGAGCTTGTCTTCCCTTATCAATGGCTAGACTGGAAAGAAGGCCAAACAATAGAAGAGAAAGAATAATTGGGCCGGAGCAAAGATACGCCCTCTTTCTTACCTCATAAAATCACCAAGTAGTAAAAAATTAATTCAGTACTTTAAAAAGAAAGGGGGGGGGAAGAAAAGGGCAAAGAGAGACAAAGGGAAAAGGAGAGAGGGAGGGAGAAAGGAAGAATGGGAAGGAGAAAAGGAGGGAGGGAAGGAAGAGAGGAAGGGAGGGAGTGAGGGAGGGAGGGAGGGAGGAAGGAAGGAAGGAAGGAAGGAAGGAAGGAAGGAAGGAAGGAAGGAAGGAAGGAAGGAAAGAAGGAAGGAAGGAAGGAAGGAATCTGGTAATACTGGAAGAGAAATCAGTCGTGCCTGACAGTATTTAAATTGAATGTCTGTGAGCATGGCTCATTATTTTTAGTGAAAGTAGAAGCTATTAAAGTCGATGCACAAGATTAAGATTTAGAATGCTATTTTAATAATACTGAATTCTACTCAATTTCAAATGGCTGTCATTTTTAAGCTCCACCAATTTGAGAATGTCTGATTGATGGTGCTGGGAGCTGAGTGATGGGAAGCCTGAACTCGGTGGGTCCAGCTCAGCTGACACAGCCGGAGAGGACATGAGTTCTCATACACATGGAATTAAGCTGACCAGGCTGAAGGGCCAACTTGGAGATTGCCTGCCCATCTGTCAAATGGGGGCAATAATATCTGTCCTACATAAAGGAACAAGTAAGATGAGAGGATAAATGAACCATTGTTAAAAGCAAAGTACTATGAAGGCCAAGGATGCATGACACACCTGCCCCATGTGGAGCTTGGACAAGGTCATCACTTAGAGGACATCTCTTTCTGGAAGCTGCTTCCACTACGCCTCCCATCTCTAACTTAGATAGTCAATCAACAAGCCATTGGACCAGTCAGTGCTAGGAGGGAGGCATGTCCAGGATGTTCCAGAAGTCAGATCATCTCTTATGTCCCCCCTCCCCGCCCCCAGACGCATCACTCCGAGAGACTGGGATTGTGTTCTGTGCACCAGCACTCTGCCTGGTATATAGCACATGGGTCCTCAATAAATATTTGTAGGTCTCTCATTCAATATACTTCTTGCCCTTAGGAGTTCTGACTTTACTTGGGGCAACAAATAAATATTTACCAAACAGTATAATCTGAGCACAAATGGAGAGATAATCAGAGTGCTACACAGAACAAAGGGAAAAAAAATTTCTACTTGATCTTGAAAAATCAATTTAATATCTTCGTCATTTGTCATTATCACTGTGGTCATCTTTAGGGCTGTTCAGAAGTATCTCCTGCTCCTCACATCCGGGGCACATGACAGGATTGTATTTCTCTGCTCCCTTTGAAGTTAGGCTAAGCCATGTAACCTACGATGGCCAATGAAATGTCAACAGAAGTGGCATGAGTCACATCTTGGCAGAGACTTTGGGAGCCATGCACAATTCTTCATGTCCTCTCTCCCCCTGCAGCCATAGTGGAAGCACACGTGAAAATGCAGCTTCCAGAAATCTGGGCACAATGTAAAGCATGAAGAGCACGAAGCCTGAGTGGGAAACACACCTTCGCTGCACTGCCCTACTGAGATTTGGGGGCTGTTTGTTACTGGAGCCTGTCTTCATTGCTACGGTCATGTCCATAGGAGCGCAGCAAAGTACTTATCAGGGAAGAGGTGAGGGAACTGGAAGGGGCTTGGGAGTGACAAGGAAACCAAGAGTCCAGGATCTCTTCGGTCACACACTCTACTACTTTCTTTCAGAGATTTCCTCCGGACACTCTGAGAAGACTGTTCAATTTCCAAAAGCCCATGAGTTAGGAACCCCATCTATCTCCTGGCCTAACCAATGAAGAAAATGTCTTTGTGCCTCATGGCAATTATGTCAACTATGGGGTCTGGGTCCCTGGCTCAATACCACCCTCCAACCAGGGTCCATAGAGTGACAGGCTTCCCCATGGCTTTGTCTCTTCGCCTGGATAGCTCCACCCTTGTTTCCCTCAGCTCCCCATCCTCCGTGGAGTTAGGCAGGGACCTGCCTAAGTCCTAAGCCTTCAAAGCTCCTGTCCCCACTGTCTGGAACTCTCATTTCTGGGTCTTCAAAGCCCATTCTCATCCACTCCCCTCCAGAAAGTACCACCACGGACTCAGCCTCTTCTGTTCTCCTCACGCCGCCAGTTCTGAACCCATCTGACACACAACCATGCCCTGCCACAGGAACTGCATCACCTCATAGGAATAACATCACCTCATAGGAACAACGTCGCCTTATAGGAACAGCGTCACCTCACAGGAACAGTGTCACCTCATAGAAACAGCGTTACCTCATAGGAACGACGTCACCTCATAGGAACGTCGCCTCATAGGAACGGTGTCACCTCATAGGAATGGCGTCACCTCATAGGAAGTGTCACTTCATTCATCTGCACAAGTTTGGTCTCTTCAGAGAAGGGATGAAACTTGATGCCCTTAATTGTGGAAAGGACTCATAGCTCTAAGCTCCCATCAGGTGAGGTGACGTATCTAAAGTGCCTGTCTTGGTGCGTGGCACATAGTAGGTGCTCAAGAAATTTGAGACTCCTCCTAGCTCCCCCTCTCCATACAAACGTCTGAGCTGGGAGGGCAGGGCCAGTTCTTCCCCTCCCCCATGAAGCCCAGATGTGCCCCCAGAGATCCCTCTAATGTATGTATTCTCATTGGGGGAGGGGGCAATATCTCCTCCAAGGGGGCAAACATTGATATTTGGAGGGGGGTCATAAAAAATTATATTCCTTTTATGTAAAAGCACAGATTCCATACAGCACCTAAGCAGATATACAGTATATCTGTGATATTAAAATTTCATGGGTGGGTGGGGGAATGATTAGGGAAAAAAATGTTTTAAAAGGCTCCATAGATAGGCACTAATGAGAAATCGGTTGAGAATCACTGGTCTAATGTTACCTCCAATCAGAAAACAGGCAGCCTCTCTCATGCTCGTCTCGGCTGAGCCTCTTATCACCCGTCTCTTACATTTCCTCTCTTGTGTCTCTTCCAAATCAATAATATGATATTTTAGAAAATTCTGTCAAATCCACATTCATTCCTCCTCCACCCCCTCCCTGGCCTCTCTGCTCCTCCACTGATCTAATCTGCTGCCTCTCTTGGGACGTGAGCCGTGCAGCTGGCTGCAGAGAAAGCAGGCACTAAAGAGCTGAGAGACTCCAGGCTTGGTTTTGCAGACACGACAGACGTGACTGTGTTGATAGCTACCTCCAGCTGCCACGAGACAGGAAGGAGCTGGGCGCCCCTGCCTCCCCCCAACCCCTGCTGCCCGCCACTCTACTCCGCTCAGAATGGTCAAGGCCCGCCTGGGTCTTCCAGAGAACTAAATAAGCTTGCCCAGGGGGTGAGGGTTCCTGGTGGGTTCGAGCTTGGGCTGGTGTGTTGGAATATGGCAGACACTGTAGTTTGGCTCACCCAAGGTGGATTCCCAGCCTGTCCGTCCTGGAGGCTGTAGAGCTGGAAAATCCCTTCGAGCCTCCCTTGCTGCTATGGATGACCCTATCTTATACTCTGTACGGCAGGAAGTCCAAGAAGGAGGGGGAACGCCTTACCCTGATGCTGCTCCTTCCCCTTTTCCTCCTACCTCAAAATACACACAAAATCTGAAGCTGCCTATTTGTCTTGTAACCATGAGCAAAAAGCCAAGGGAAGGTTGATATTCTAGAGAGGTCGATCTTGACATGATATAGCAGCTGAACTGGCACCAGCAACTACCTTTGTCTAGCTTTCTTTTTTGTGTAGAAAAATGCTTTTTCTCTGTGGGGTTCTTGGGTGGCTCAGTTGGTTAAGTGTCTGCCTTTGGCTCAGGTCATGATCTCCAGGTCCTGGGATCGAGCCCCGCATCAGGCTCCCTGCTCAGTGGGAAGTCTGCCTCTCTCCTCTCTTTCTCTCCCTCTCAAATAAATAAATAAAATACTTTTTAAAAAAATGCTCTTCTCTGTTACTACCCAAAAGCATCCCAAGTAACAGAGGGGTCATGAGATGCATAATACTCACCCATCTGCCTTTCCTGAGGTGTCTCTGCAAATACATCTCAACTACAAAAGAGAATGCCCCGTGCTTCTCAGTTTCTGGGCATGTAGGGGGGCTCAGAGGGGCTCTGCCACACTGCCACATGCCTGGGGTGATGGCTCTCTGCAGGGGAGAAGCAAATGCACTTTGCAGTCAAGTGGGCCTGGGTTCCAGTTCTGACTCTCCACCAAAAGCTGTGTGATCTTAGATAAGATGCCTGACCTTTCTGAATGTCCACTGTTTTCGTTATAAAACAGAGTTGAGAATAGTACTTACATCACAGTCTGCTTGTGAAGATCAAATGAGATAGAATATATGAAGGGCTTAGCTCAGTGCCTGGCACACACTAGGTTCTCAGCACCAGAGAGTTCCCATGATGATTTTCTACTTTCCCTTCTGTTTCCAAGAGTTCTCTCACTTCCCAGTCTCCCTCTGATTCTGTCCTTCTCCAGGGCTCTGCAGTGTCCCTGTGTCACTCTGGTTTTTTCTCCCTTCTCCCCCACCCCATTCATTTTCACACTGGAGGGTTGTTCAACGTGCTTCATTTGCCTATGATTCTGAGAGCTCACCCCGCACACAGCAGGCCCAGGTTCCTCTGGAAACAGGGGCTTTTGGTGCAGTGACTGGGTTTGGCTGAGGCTGTGGGCTCAGGGGCCGGGAGTGGAACCCATGGACTTCGGGTTTCCTTCGAGAGTGAAGCTTCGCTGGTATGCCTCATGTTCTGGGAGGCAAGCAGGGGCAACCATGAAGGTCAGAAAAGAACCCAGAGGTTGTGCCCTGCTCAGTCCCTGGAGCTCAGATCAGACCAAAACGCCAGTGTTTTAGGGACCTCGTGGCCCCATCCACACAGCTCTCCCCAGCAAGCTGACTCTTGCCACTGGGAATTCCCTGGGGACAGGAAATGTATCGACTTTAAAGATCAAACAGCAAACACCTGGCAGGCAGTGGTTGAAAAAGGGTTGTTACTGTTTCAGATGTCCTCTCCCAGACCCAGGGAAAGCCCTTCCAGGCTCTCAGTCATAGTTCTTCAGGGATTTCATGTTCCTCAGTGATGGGGGGAGGGGCTTTCTGCAGGGACCAGCTGCTGAAGGGGGTCAGGGCTCCTAGCGGAGAGGAGATGGGTCAGTGAGCGAGGGGTCTGCTGCCCCTTCCCAGAACTGCACTGTTTCAAGGCTGCATTGATCAGCCCAGTCTGAGGGCTTTGGAAGGAATCATGGATCCACAGACTCACTCCCATCTCCCTTTGAGGCCTGCCCCAGGATCCCAGAGCAGAACTCGGAGCTTAGCATGGTTGGGGCAACTTCTTCTCTTGAGAAGCTCACTGCCCCAAATGGAAAGCAAGACCTCGGTATATAATACTAACCCAGCATGCAGAGACGTCTCTCCCCTGACCCCTGCAGGCCTCCACAGCACCTGACCCCCTCCTTGGTGAGGGAGGCAAATTCCCCATCACAATCCACAATGGCCAACATCCACGAAGCATTTATCTACACTGGTGCTGTTTGTTCTCGATGCTTTCCACGCACTCCCTCCTTGAAAGGTTCCCAGCAGCACAGGGAGAAGCAGCACTACCCCGTTCTCACTTTACAAACGGGAGATAAAGGCCCACAGGGGATAAGGGATGTGTCCAAGGCCACACCACTACTCAACGGCAGAGATGTGCTTGAAGTCTGGGGACAGTCTTTTCATAAAGATGAGAACAATAAGCAAAATTGTTTTTTAAATGATTTTTTAACAACAGACAAACCTATGCAGCAGTCACCAGATGCCAAGCACTAAGTGCCTTACATATATCGATTATTTGAAGTCACACCAACCCTGTAAAATACCTACTAGTATTACCCCGATTTTGCACATGGAAGTGGAGAGACAGTCATCTGCCCAACCCCTCAGTGACTCAAGACCCTAAGAGGGTGAGGTCAGGGCTCTGCTCTCCACGGTGCCAGCGAGGAATCAGCTCAAGCCACCCCCAGGATTGACCGTGCGGGCCATTAAGGACTGGCCACCGAACAAAATGTTTCCTCCTTGGTCTCACAAAATGTGAGAGGTGCTGTTATCACAGAAGCCAAGGCTGCTTGCAAACTACAGAGGTGACACGAGGTAAATTCATTTCCTTCCTGTCAAGAGAAACTCAACAAGGGTATAATCAGGAGCTAATGTGCGCGCTCGTGATTGGGCCCATCATCAGGGTGGCACATAACTGAACAAGTTCTCCGTGCCCAGAGAAGCAGAGCAAAGCCCCATCACCGCCAAGTGTCACTCATCTGGCCAGCATACGTCGCTTTTTAATAACATTATGGAAATCTTGCTGAAGGACTTTGGGAAGGACAGAGCCTGAGGGCGGGGCCTCACGGAGCCTTGGGGAGCTTCAACCTTGAGAAAAGGACCTTCCGTCCCCACGCCACGCCAGTCACCCGTTTTCCCCAGGGACTCCTCTAGGCTGGGTGAGTTTATTGTCTTGGACATAAAAACTGGGCTGGACTTGCTTGCTGAATGGACCCCAGGCGATCCTAGTAAGGAGTGAGGCCAGGTCTCCAGGTTACTGAGGGGGTGCTCACGGGCCACCTAGGGGACAGACCCCTCTCCTCCCCCAACAACTGGCAACAAGGTAATTCTTACAGGCCTCTTCATAGGAGTCAGGCACTTTTTTGAGTATCTCACAAATATTAATTCATGTAACCTGAAAAACAATCCTATGCAGGAAGCACCACTACTATCAGACTATAGATGAGGAAACTGAGGCACAGATGAACTTGCCCAAGGTCACACAGATAGCGTGTTATATTTAAGCCCAGGCAGTCTGGTTCTTAAATCCATCGTCCTAACCAGACATTCTACTGCTTCCATGAGCTGACCCTGCAGCCGGGCCCTGAAAGAGGGGAGATGGGTTGGGAGAAGGGAGGGTAGGAGGGAAAGTGCCTCCCTGGTGACTGGCAGTCATTCATTCACATTTTTATCAGGCACCTTCTTTGCACCAGGTACTGTTCTAGACACTGAGGATACAGTGGAGTACAAGCAGGCGGGAGATTATAGTCTAGTGAGAAGACACAGATAATATATAAATGTATAAATAAGATAATGTCATAGAATGGCAAATACAATAAAGAAATAACACACAGGATGGGGCGCCTGGGTGCCTCAGTCGGTTAAGCATCTGACTCTTGGTTTCAGGTCAGGTCATGAGCTCAGGGTCCTGGGATCGAGAGGGTCCTGAGATCAAGCCGTGGGTCGGGCTATGCACCTAGCAGGAGGTCTACTGGGGATTCTATCTCCCTTTCTCTCTCTCTCTCTCTGTCTCTCTCTCTCTCTCTCAAATAAATACATAAATCTTAAAAAAAAATAAAAAGAAAGAACACAGGAAAGTCAGAGTGACTAGGGCAGGAAGAGGTGTGGAAGCTATTTTAGAGGCGGAAGTTAACTTTAACAGAAGCAGGAGCTGGCCTAGCTTAGGCTGAATAATTCACTTGGTAGAGGTTTTCAAATGCCTACAAAACACAGGGAGCAAGCAGTCTTTGAGGCCCTTGAGAAGCCAGAAGTCAGAGACCCGCGAAGACACAGAGAGCGAGGGATCACTCACCCACTCTGGGGCCTGGACTGACGGAAGCTCTGCCATCTTGCACCACACCATCAGAAGCACCCAACCTCCTTGAGTGTCACCACAGGGAAGGGAGTGCTGAAGTGCCCCACATGGGGATCCCCTGCCTCACACTGAAGTGATGCCCATCTCCTGGGTTCCCTGTAGAAGCTGGGAAGTATAGAGGAGCAACTGGAATATTCAATGAGCCTTACTGCCTCAGCCACAGGCCCAAAGGGGACATTAATGGAGATAGCAGAGAGGCACGAGGGCTCATGCCCTAAGAGATGGAACTCAGCCAGGCTAACTGGATGGTGAGCCATCTAGGAGCAGGGAGTTAATAGGTTTTTCCAAATGAATGGTCCTTAATTTCAATCCGACGATGTGAAGGGGATCAGGGGAAGGAAGCCAGGTGAAAAGGAGAATTAATCCATCTATCAAGGACCTTTGGTACTGAAAACACGAAAAGATGAATTCATTTGTGAGCCATAATGAATCACTACTGGGAAAAATAATTATCTTGAAGCTTGTTTGGCCCCAGAATCAATCTTTATTTAACTATATTTATTTTTGGCTGCTTATCCTGCTTGCCTCTCTTGGAAAGTCAAGGAGTATTTTCTTTTCCTTTCCCTCTCTCTCCCTCTCTTCTTCTTCTTCTTCTTTTTTTTTTTTTTTTTGGTAAATTCCAAAGATTTTCTTATCTCAGAATGATCTTTGTGTGTATGTCTATTTCCCTCTCCCCTGTCCTCTCTCTGTATTATTGGTCCTCAGCTCTACTCACTCACTCCCTGGTGTTCTCTCTTCTCTCCTCCACTTATCACTACCTTAAGATACATTACTTGTCAATTTATTGGCTTTTTAGATAATCTGGCTCTTCCACTGGAATATAAGATGGGTAAAGCAGAGACCTTGTCAGTCTCCACTGTCTTGATCTTAACACCAGACCAATGGATAGCCATTGAATAAGTAAACAAAAAGATAACTTGTAATGAACACATGAAGCTCTAAATCTTTGTTAGTCCTCACAGCGACCTCCATTTACTATTACTGATTATTCCCACTTTATAAATGAGGAAACTGAAGCATAGAGAATAATTAAGTAACTTGCTACAAAGGTAGTAAATAAAACAGCCAAGGTTTGAACACAGGCAGTTTGACTCCAGAGTCCACGTTCTTTTGACTTAGATATTTAAGAAATATTTGTAGAGTGGATGAATGGTTGCCTTCCTGCTTTCCTTCCCAGGCTTACTGGGGACTTTTTAAAAATGGGCCCCCTATGTATCAGGCATGGTCCTATATTCTCTATTCATATTGTTCTGTTGAATCGTCACATCTCCCTGACGCCTGCCCCAAGTCTGGTACTTAGAACCACATCTCATTGTCCCCATCAGGTTCTCTCAGCTCCCCCCTTTGCCCGGGCCTGATCTGAAATCATGGACTCAGTTCCTTTAGAAAGAAAAACCCTAAGATTCAGGAGGAAGTATTTCCCCTGAGAAGCATGTGTCTGGGCTTAGCATGTCTGGAAGACCCCCTCCTTCTGTCCAGAAACTGAATCTCAGAGAGATGAAGTTATGTTTCATATCTATATTCACCTTTCAGCCCGAGAGACAAAGGCAAAAATAAATAGCTGACTATCAATTGCTAGATGCTAGGAGGGGAGTGAGGGGAGGAACAAAGTAAAGTGTTTTTCCTACTAAGTTGGCTCTGAGAGTAGAGAAGAACCAAGGTAGGCTAGTAAGGAAGAATAACTAAATGACACAGACTAACCACCAATCTAATACTCCTTCCTCCACCATGCTGTTCCCATGGCCCACGCTGTCCACGACAGGACTGGGTGTGGTTGTGCTTGACCTCACTGATCACCGCTTTATGCCTTTGCCTTGAACAATGCCTGGCACACAGTGAGTGCTTAGTCAATGCTGACTGGGTGAATGAATGAAGGATCCCCACTCCCTCCCTGCCTTGGCCTTGCCTTCATCCCCACTCCCATGATTGCCCAGCTGCACCTAGACCTTTCCCCTTGGATCTAAATGTTGGAAACATTCATGTACTGGCCGACCTTGTATACATACTCCCTTTCCCCCTCGAGGATGCTTATAGGACTCTGAGCCAAAGAAGGTAGGGGTATCCTGGGAAACGTGCCTTAAGCTGTGGAAACTGCTACTCCCCATGAGGAGAAGAGTGCCGCAGTAACTGTCCTTCCCAAACTGTGGGACTTTGTAGACTCGGGCCAGGGACAAGTGATGCTCTGCCAAGCAACTTAAACCCAATCATGCAAAGTCAAGTGCACTTTCATGTCCTAGGAAGCAAAAACATTCCAACTGCTCAGCACATCCAAATCAATACTCCCTTAATAACCCACCTTGGCTCTTCCCCTTGACTCTGAACACCAACCTAGTAGGAAAAAGCATGGTGGTAATCTTGGACTCTCCCTTGCTTTCCTTTCCTCCCCCTATTCTAATGTCTTGCATCTGGTACCTCAGCTCTTTTGTTTTGCTCTTGTCCCTCAGGCTGAAGGACACCCATGGCTTTAAAACTGTTAACTAGAAGTTATCTGAATGATTCAGATTGAGAATGCATTCAAACACTCTGGTTACCCGCAATGCGCTGGATTACGTCCCCCACTCAGCCAGAAAACTGGCCGAGTACTCTTTCGGTTCAACACGCAGGAAACTGTCTCTTCTGGTCACCTGGAGTGTTAAGTAGATAACCAGACTTATTGGGGTCACTGTGTCCCTGTGCCGTGGCACAGACTCTAACCCCATTCAAGCAGGCACATACGAATGGGCCACCATCTCTGAGGGACCTGCCGGACCCAAGAGTGGACTTGGTGCATCCCTCCTGGTGAAACAGCACTGAACTTCTGCCTTACCCTCCTGGCTCAGGAACATTGTGCTCAAGCCCAAATAATAGTACATGCACAGACATGGCTAAAATGTCCATTGCGAGACCACCCTGTTGACGGAGGAGCACAGCCATGCACAAGCCCTGCCTATATCCCAGCACATGGCTCTACAGAAGAGGAATGGCAAAGGGGTTTCCACGGAGTTCAGGCTGTCAGGGTTTGAACCTCAACTTCACAATCTATGGCTTTATGACCTTGGACAGGTCACTTAACAACACAGAGCCTCAGTTTCCCCATCTGAAAAATGAAGAGTACAGATCTCCTGCTGGGGTTGTGAGGATTGCATGAGATCTTGCAGGTGAAGCAGCCTGGCACAAAGTCTGATGCAGAGTGTCGCTATGAGCTAAGACTTACTGAGCACAAACCACATGTCGGCCTTGTGCTTGACCCTCACAGACATGATAGCATTAGCTTTATTGTATCCAGAAGATACGGGTATTCCCATCTCGATTTCACAGCAGAGAAGACTGAAGATCAGAGAAGTCAAGTGACCTGCACAAAGGCAAGGAGTTAGACAGGGATGGAATTAGGATTTGAACCCAGATCTATGTAGAGGGTACCACTTACCAGAGCTGACACCAGGCCCATGTCGATGGGTCCCCATGAGGGTCTGATTGACAGAGGTGCTTGGAGATCTGGGGCTCGGAGCCAGCAAGCCTGGCTTCACACCCTCTGTGTGTTGTGTGACTTGGGACTAGTCTCTTTACAGCTCAGGTACTCTTTACCATAAAAGAGGGACAACTGCATTTTTCCTCTACGATGGTCATGAGGCTTAAATAAAACAATGGTGCTTTTGCAATCTTTCACCCAAGGGAGTTTCTTAGCCTATCCTGTTCTCTACAACATGAGGGGGTGGCAGGAACACCACTTAACACAGTGTCAAGAGCTTTAATTAATAATATAATATCGTAATTAATAATGGAGACAATAATTTATGATATTAGTCATAATAATAGCTAACACACAGAGAATACATTCAATTTCAAAATCGGTGCTAGGAGCTTAACTAAAGCATTTTATCCTCATGACAGTGCTGTGAGGTGGGTACTTATTAGCCCCTTTTACAGATAAGAAAACTTGAGGCATGAAAAGCTTAGGTAACTTGCTCAACGGCACAAAACTAGATGCTGAAAATGTACAGCCTTGCTCTTTACTGGGCTGCATCCAAACTTTAGTCAAAAGATGAGTCAGTCCAGGTAAGCCACACGTCTACACAGTGCCCTACAAAATACCCACATCCTGGTCTCACTGGAAACCACAGGGATAAACAGATGCAAGCTTGTCTGGGTCACTTTACTACAAGACTTCCATGGTCTTTAATATGTAAATGTGCAAGGAAATCATCAAGGGGGAGACAGAGTATGCAGGCTTCTTCCAAATTTGAGGGGCACCAGCGCGTCCTGAAATAGGATTTCAGAAATACCACTTCTGAGTCATTTACTCTAGTCATTTACTTAGTGGAAACACTAAGCACAGTAGTACTTATCCACGGCTTCAGTTACCCACGGTCAACCACGGTCCAAAAATATTAAATGGAAAATTTCAGAAATAAACAATTCATAAGTTTTAAATTGGGCACCATTCTGAGTAGCATGACGAAATCTCAAGCTGTCCTGCTCCACACCCCGCCCGGGATGTGAATCATCCCTCTGCCCAGCCTATCCGCGCTGCACACACTCCCTGCCCACTAGTCACTTAGTAGCCCTCACAGCGATCAGACCTACTGCTGCGGGATCACGGTGCTTGTGTGCAAGCAACCCTTACTTTACTTAATAATGGCCCCCAAGTACAAGACTAGCAAGGCTGGCAATTTGAAGATGCCCCAGTGAAGCCCGTAAAGTGCTTCCTCTAAGGGAAAAGGTGAAACTTTTCTACTTAGTAAGAACAGAAATCATATGCCGAGCCTGCTAGGATCTATGGTACGAACGAATCTTCTTCCCATGAAATTATAAAACAGGAAAAGAAATCTGTGCTCGTTTTATTGTTGTTAATCTCTTATTGTGCCAAATTTATAAATTAAACTCTATTATAGGTGTGTTTGTATGGGAAATGACATAGTATGTATAGGGCTTGGGACTATCTATGGTCTCAGGCAACCTCTGTGGGTCTTGGAACCAGCACCTGAAGATACGGGGGGACTGCTCTATCGGCAAAAGGAGAGAGAAGAAAAAAGTGAACAGCCCAGAAGTGAACTGTCCTTCATCTTATGTCTTTTGTCCTTTTGTCCAGATCTGTAGAAGTGTGTCTGCCTACAGACCCGGACATCCACACACTGAATGGAAGGCCCTCGGAGACCCCAACAAGGGTTAGAACCAGGCAAAAGAAGTAACTTGGCACAGTCCTGGGAAGTGAGGCTCTGGTCAGAGCCCACTAGGAATCTATGGCCTTTTTAACACAGGTGCAACATTCACCTGGGCTGCTGGGTCCCATCTGGTGGGAAAGAAGGAGGTTTTTATATCTCTGCTTTTATCCCCAGCATGCCCCAGAAATACGTTTCTGTAATTCCCTTAGCTGATAAGTATGAAAAAGAGAATACTGAATATTCCAATAGGGATCTGACAGAACAGGGGCACATTCATTAGCTACTGAATTTCCCAATGACTCCTAGAAATTGGCACGATTGAGGCAAATTAAGTGCTTCCGTCCCAACTACAAGCTGCCACTGTTCTTTGAAGTATATCTTTGCATTGCTGGCCTTGCAAAGGAAGGTACTGGAATTCCATACAAAAGCAGCATCTCCTTCCCTCTTGCTCTCTGAGCAAATCTAAAATCTGGTGCCAGATTCCTTGGAGCAAATCCTAAAGCCAGGAAGGCTTTTCATGAGATTACTAAGATTGTATTGACATTTGAAGAGGAGTTCCTTTGCTCTGCAGTCTCCCTTTCTTAATGCAGTCCTTGGAATACTCCCCATCCTCCCTTGGGCAAAAGGGTAACATCTCCCCCAATCTCTAGGGTGGATACAGAGAGCAGAAATTTGCTCCCAACCCACTGGGTGACTCAGCACAGAAACCCAGTTTAGAAAATAAATTCAGTCCCTTTCCTCATCTGCTTTCCCCTATACGAAACTGATCAGCAGTTCTTCTGTGTATAGAGTCGATCTGAAAACCATTAGCAAAGGTTAGACAAGAAGCCACAGCTCTGGTTTCTTTGGTTTCAGAACAAGAACAGCACTGACATTTCATGGAGCATGGCAGGAACTGTCTCTGAGACGGAGGCCAGCTATACCTACCCTCCGGCTCTACAACCAACATTGATTTGAGAAAATTTGCTGTTGGCCAGTTTTTTCAAAGAGCCTGAATCTTCCAGTGAGTCTAAGGTAGGTTTATTTATATGCCCATTTCACAGGCAAGAATACTGAGGCCTTGGGTGCATGACACGTTAGAGACAAGAGTCGGTGGAGGACAGGCGTTCGGTCAGCCTGTGCAAGAACCAGCTGCACCTGCAGACACTCTGGCTGCACCTGTTTCACTACAGGTGACGGCCTGTGAGGCAGAATGAGCACAATGGGTCTCATGAGCCGCGGGTGCAGACCACGGCAGGGCTTCCAAGCGCTCTCACCAGAGTCTGCAAAGCAAGAGGAACTGGAGCAACTGAGAGTTCGAGCCAGGCTGAAAACCCTCCTGAGGGTCTTCCCAGCAGAACCCCTGAGCGGAGCACACAGCCGCCATGAAGACAGGAGACACGGAGGCCTGCTCTCAAAATCTCCAGCTTGGCCTGGGAAACCGTGAGCCAGGATAGGGGAGATAGGATATGCTCTACTCTAGAAAAGAGTCTATGGAGCATCGAATCCCTACTCTACCCATGACTCTGCATGAGTCCCCTCCCCCTGTGCCCCTGTCACTACAGACCCTCCTTGAATTGGGCCAAGTGGTGTGGAGGCCACTCTCTCCTCTCCGGCCACCACCCTAATTGCAGGAGCAGCACAGAGTCACTGTTGTGCCCGAGGACACACTGGCAAGGCTCGGTGGGCGATGCTCCGGAGTGGCTCAAAGACGAACGGAGGGTCTGGAGGGCAGAGGTGCAATGAGCAGTGCTCTACCTTCCCTCCCATCGGTCACCACTCCACTTATATCTGCACGGCCTGGTGGGTTCTAGCCAAGCAGTCACTGGAACAAAGATTTTTAAGGACTGCCCCTCACCCCCCACCAAGAAAAAAATGAGTCTGAAAACCACTAGGATAATGCTCCTGGGGGGCTTTATTCAAAAGGCTACAAAAATGTAAAGAGGTGTTATTACATTTATTACTGCGATGTGTTCAGAGTATTATAAATCTTTGAAGAGTTTTATCAGTGACAGGAGTTAAGAAATTCTCATCTTTATGTCACCAGGCAGCTCTGAGAGGACTAAAGGTCAAAGGGCACCAAAAAGAGGACTCCTAACACGGGCTGAAATCCCCAGGATGCCACAAGTAAGACTACAAGGATATTTGGGGAAGGTGATCCTCTTGTCCTGGGACTTCTGGTCTCCGGAAAACCCTACAGATACTCTCCACCAGACTCCAGCCTGTTTGGTAAGCCAGCTGCAGACAATTTGGAACACCATGACCCCCATACTCACCAGAGGCCCTGGTGCTGCTGGATAAGCCCTTATCAGGCAGGTACATCAGCCCTTTCCTGCACATGCTCTGTCAATCAGACCTCAGATCTCAGGGGCAGGCCCAGGTCCCTCCTCTCCATGCTTTCCTGTTAGCTCAGACAGCCACTCTCTGCTTTTCCTTCCCACCCGCACCCCCCAAAGGACCGAAGGATTCAGAACCCTTGTCCGAGTATGTGAATTAAACTCTGCCAACTGATTAAATTAGTCATCCTCAAAACCAGGTCTGGGCAGTCCCCATGAGGTCCACAGATTTCTTGCAATATTCATGCAATGATGCTCATCCTTTTGGATCTGGTACTACTGGGTAACCTACCGATATTTAACAATGAAACAACAGCAAACGCCATCCTGATATTATCAAAAGCCAGTGTGTTCTTGCAGTCATTTCTGGTGCCTACTTTTTGGAGACAAATGAGCAGACTGGATGGTTTCTAAGTGGATTTGCACACCAGAGGGGTCTACAGCCAGAAGTGTTCAAGTTCAAATTGGACAGGAGTATTTAAAAGTCTTGGACCAGTGCTAGACTTGCCAGGCAATGTGCGAAAACAGTCTTCCTGAACCCCACCCTCACCAAGATAAACGACCTTCTACACAGGCCACCCCCATGCCAGTCATCGACAGGATGAAACACACATGATGTGCTGTCCAAGCTCACTGTTCATGTGAGGTAACAAAATAGGCATTTATATTTCTCTATAAGATTAAAATAATCCAATTTTCAATGAATGGTTTCATTGAATGCATCAGATCAAAGAACAATATAGTCTCTTATTTCTCCTGCTATAAATGTCCTTGGCATCACAAGGGAAATGCACACAGAGTGAAGACAGAGGAATATTTAATATTTGTTGGTCTGGGGTACTCTGCTGCTAATGCTAACACTCATGGGCCCGTTCCCTCTCCCTTTCTCCTTCATGCCAAATTCTGTCTAGTGCAACTTTCTGCATGAATGGAAAGGCTGTCCAATACAGGAGCCACTTGTCACATGCGGCTACCGAGCACCTGAATGTGGCTGATGAAACTGAAGAGCTAAACTTGTCGTTTCATTTAAATTTAAAAAGCTACATGTGGCTAGTGGCCACCGCATTAAACAGCAGACTAATGTAGAATTCAGGGCCTCGGAATGTGTGTGTATAATGTGTGTGTGTGAGCACATTTTAACAAAGGAAACACTGCTCCTTCCGTAGAGAGCAATGCTCTGTGGTGAAGGTCTAAGGAAGAGGCACAGAGGGGGCGGTGACCAGAAGTTGCAGGCTTCTTGCTTCTCTAAGGTCTTATGAAAAGAAATTTCCTTAGCACTCCCTCTGGGCAGTATAGTAAAACATCCATTAGGAAGAAGAGCACATGCAGATAGAGACACAACAAAAAGTACAGACACATTAGAGGCAAAATATAGATGCAACCTTGTAAACTGGTTGATAATTCAGAAGGTGACAGCTCTCCCCGACTTAGTTGGAAATCCAAATGCCAAATGGGAAACATCAGTCTCTTCACGTCCACGGAAAACAATCCCCTGAATGCAGAATTAGAACTTGGTGACTATTTCCTGATCCAGCCCTTTGTATTTTTCATGAAGCTTAAAGGAGATTAATGCGGCAATCAGGATATTACTGATGAGAATCGCATGCATTTCAAAAGAGGCTATGACAAATGGCTGGGAAGCCTCCAGGATGGAGGCAGAGGGGTGTATAGGAGCCCAGGACAAGGAAGCTCCCAGCCATGCGTCCTGTCCATGTCCCGATAGCGACCACCTGGCCAGGACATCTTGGGAAGGCATCCAACCCTCCCCTGAGATCCACTGGCCAGAAGAAGGGGCCCCACCACTGAGCAGCTGTGAGGTCCAGGGGGGACGATGCTGGAGGCAAGCATTCCAGCAACGATCAAGCTCTACTCAGATGACTCACATTATTATTAAGCAGTTTGATCAATATAATTATTATTAATAATGGCTAACATTTATCAGGTGTCTGCGATATGCCAGAGAGCATGTATGCACCGTCTCTAAGGCTAACAGCAACCTTACAAGATAGATCTAGTTACCCATACTGTTAAGTTTACAAGAAGCTGTGTCAACTGTTTACCATATATTAACTCATTAATCCTCACATCAATCCTCACATCAACCTTCTAATGTGGATAATATCCACATTAGTATCCATATTTTACAGACAAAGCAACTGAGACCACAGACGTAAAGTGACAGTCATCACCCTCCCAACTAAGGTGGAAGGTCAGATGACAAGAGGAAACCTCAGAAAACAATCCCCTGAATGGAAGATTAGAACTTGGTGACTAGTTCCTGATCCAGGTCTAATAAAGGAGAAAGCTGGGACAGGAACCCAAGCACAGCTTGTAAACAAAATCCTAAAAGCCAGGATTTAGATGCGGGCCGTCTGACTACAATCTGTATTCTTCACCCCCACAGCACATTGCATCTTCAAAAGTGACAGCATCGGGGCTGGAAACTGAAGCCTCCCCACCTCCAGCTATTCGGCCTTTCCTAGAGCCATTCTGGGTGCTGGATAATCCACACATGGTTGCCAGCTCTGGCTAATAATGGCCTTGGATAGTTCTTCCTCTCTTCAGTGCAGGACATCTTGNGGAAACCTTTTTTTTTTTTTTTTTTTTTTTTTGCCAGTCCATGACTGAGAATAAATTTAGCTACCTCAGTAGAAAGGAAAAAGTGGTGGTCTTGGGGTTGGGGAATAGTTTTAGAAAATGCCGTGTCAGATGTTTTGCCCTCTTTGAAGAAAGCAGCTCTGTAAAAGGCCTAAGCAATGAGCTGCTAAAAAGTCTAGACCATCCTGTGTGGCACTTATGCCATTATGCCCAAAGCATCCGGTCTGTCCACAAAATTCACTGTATACTACTGGACAGTGGGTGTTCTGGGTGTTCTCAAAGTCAAAGCAGGCTTGTCCAGGAGACAGGCTAGGAAGAGACAACAGAGAGGAAAACAGGTAGTTCAGTGGCCGGACTACCCACGGTCAAGCTTGGAGCTTGAGGTACCACAGATTGAGCGTCAAAAGTTATGTGCAGTAGGTATGTGCCACCTTTACTGCTCAAGAAGGAAGGAATATACAAACTTAAATGCTGTGGTGAACATCTCTTTGATGCCTTCCCAGCATCCACTGTCCACTTCCTCCTTCCATCAGTCCCCAAAATTCCATTTGGGGACCCATGTGTTTCCACCGTCCATATCCCTTGGCAACAATGATTGGCACAAGATTGGGCATGTGACCTGAGCCAGTCCAATCTGAGTGTCTCAGGTCTTTGGCTGGGACTGCTGGGACAAAGCCACCTTTCCTTCCTGATGAGCATGACAAAGGAGCTCTGTCAGCCATCTTAGCACCTGAAAGGAGCCAGCCTCTGATGAAAAGACCATTGCACAAGACAAGAGAGAAGGGGAGAAACCAGACCCCTGGTGATATTAGTGAGCCAATGGATTAAGCCTCACTCTAAGCCAGCCCTAATTCTGTGCCTTTCAATTAGATGAGACAATAAATCCCCCTTATTGTTTGAACCAGCTTGTGTTGGGGTTTCTATTCTTTGCAAATAAAAGCATCTGAACTAACACAATCGAATCACTTTGGCCATCCAGTAAGATGAGAAGGCAGAGTACAAAGCGATATTATATCCCCTGAAACGGGCAACTCCATCTCCAACAAAACTCAGGGATTACTCAGCTAAAGAACAAATTCCCTCTGCACCATACCCACATGGAAACTCCTACTCACTCACGAAGGCCTAGCTCAAATGTCCCTTCCTGCCTCCTAGACTACACTTAAGGAAAATTAATCACTTCTTTCTGTTTTATCTTTTATTCCCATTGAAACATATTACTCATTCTTTTATGTAACAGTAAACACACAGCAATCACATACTGTTCAAGGGCACAGAACATGTCTTACACATCCCCGTATGCATCAAACCCAGCACAACCACATAGTATGAAGAGGATGTTCTAGGTTGCATGGCTTCTGACAAGTCACACAGCACTCTGACCCTGTTTTCTCTCCTGTAAAATAGGACTAATACTATATCTCATTGGGTTACGGTTAACATGACTTAATATTTATAAAGCATGCAACTGCCTGGTCCATAGTACCCAATAACAGATAGCTACAGATATTTATCAAAAACTTGTTCCATTAATAAAATTAAACAGTTCCAGTAGTAAAGTTAGAAAGAGAGAGAGATTTTTTTTTTAATTTCCAATAGCTATCAGCTCTTAACTGATAGCCAAAAATTAATAGTAAGTCTAGCGGGTGGAAGTGATTTCTTAACTCTGTAGTTGGGGAAGAAGGGTGGGCACAGAACTTGCCTTGCCTTCTAGAGCAGGTCCAAGTTGGTAAATTAGGCTCTGCATGCCCTTCCAATGTCAAGGAGCAAGATGGCAGAAGGACCATCCCAACAATTGTGGTACTTTATAGGAAACTGAAGAGGAAGAAATCACCTAAGAGGATCAGCTGGCAAACATGGGTTCACCCCCGCGCTGGCCCCTCACATCAACCTGACCAAACAGTATCACAGTGGATAGCTATTAACTTTATCTGCCTAGTACCTATTGCCCCTTTGGTAACAAAACTCCCTCACTCTGAATCCTTGTGGTTTAGGAAGGGCTCCATCTCTACCCTCTGAGTCCAGGAACAGGCACCCACCAAGCTTGCCCAGTAGGAGAATTAGACCCATCTTCCTGGCCATGGTGATTGGCTCAGGAACAAGCATGTGAGCCAACCTGTTCTAATGAGAGTTGGTTCTGGGACTTTTGCTGGAGTTTCTGAATGCAAAGCAGAAGTCGTTTTTCCACTGAGAGCTCAGGTAAGAAGCAACTATGACATGCATTTGAGAAGGAAACCCGCCTGGGTATAAAACTCACACAGAAGGAAACAAGTATGAGATAGAAGGAGAAATGAGTGAAAGAGTGGGAGCCAGGGACCTCAGGACATCATTGGACTGCCTGGAGTCAGCTAACTCTTCAGCTAACTCTGAAGCCAAACTTAACCACTGAGCTTTTCAGTCACTAGAGTCCTCAAACCCTACCCCCACATTTTTTTTGTTTTGTTTTGGTTTGGTTTGGTTTGTTTGTCTTGTCTTGTTTTGTTTTGCTTAAGCAGCTGGAACCAGATTTCTCTTACTTGCATACAAAAAATCCTGGATGATACATGCAGTTACCCTGGTGAGGCTTCCTATCATAGTTAACAGACGCTGGCTTTGCACCCTGACACTCATGGACTTTGGGACAGTCCTTCTGACAGCATCTTCTGGTGGCCCTAGAACCAGGACAGGGAGCATCTGGGGAAGGTGTGCTTGGTCCTGCTTAGGTAAAGCCCACTGACAAGGAGAGATGATAAATTCAGTCTTGATCAAAGTCTGATCTTGTAGATTCTATTCAGCACTTTGTATCTTCCTCTATTCCCCTGGTTCCTCCCTAGCTGAATAAAGAACCGTTTTTTGAACAAACATGTTCATTGTTTATCTAGCAGAGCCTTCCTCTTTATTGGAATGTGGGATTTATTTTAAAAATTAAATTTCCCATGAGATGTAGTCATTTAGGTTAAGGGNCACGCCCTGAGCCGAAGGCAGACGCTTAACCGCTGTGCCACCCAGGCGCCCCAAAAAGCTAGTCCTTCTTAAACTGATATTTTATAGATTCCAGAAACTTCTACAGTTATGATGAAGGTCTTTGGTTTTACTGCTGGATTCAGGTTCTCTCCATTACTTAAAACATCATGAGAAGGATTAGTCACAAATATAATCTGGGAAAACCCAGAAAGAACAACCTAAGATTTCAAATGTCAGCTTAAGAAAGAACGAGTAGCCTAAAAATAAAAAGCAAGACGAGGTGACGTGGGCCGGGGTCTCTGGAACACCAAGTCACAAAATCAGCTTAGAGTCTGAGGGAGCTTACAGATGATCAGATTTAACGTATAGAGAAATGTTTTCATTCTTGATGCCTTTCTCCAAATCAAATATTTAAGCACAAGCACAATAGAAAAGCAGACGTGCTTTTTCAAGGAGGGAGGTTTAAGGAGCAGCAGTGAGGGTCAGCTGAGACCATGTTTAAGACTCCCTGAAGCCCAGCTGGCGGCCTCAGACCCGGTCCTCTGTGCCACTCCTCAGCACCCAGAGCTGCACACCTCTAGCTCAGCTGGGGCTGCACTAGCAGAAGTCCTTCCGGGGAAGCTTCCAGAACTAGTCTTTTTCAGCTAGTGGTCTATTATAAGCACCCATGATAAAGAGCAGAGACTATCTTAGTGGCTTGTCTGTCGTAGATCTGGGTAAATACACTTACCAGTCTCCTGCCCCACTTTCCCAAGCCCCACCATCAGAGCAGGATGGAATCTATGGGCTGATATCTCCCCTACCCTCCCACCTGGGACACGGCACCAAGACACTGCCTAGGACCTAACAAATTGTTGTCCCCCTGCCTCCAGGACACTGCTGGGCTCACCTCTTCTCTGTAGGCCTCAGTGACCTGACCCTCCAACATCTTTCCCCCAGGTCACCCTCTCCCTGAAGGAGCCTGCCAAGGAAGAGGATATTCCCTACCACCCCTACACTTCTTAACCCAGCCTTCTCCGAAACAAGTCCAGTAGCTTCTCAGGATTACACCACTAGGACCCACAGGAGGGAGTGCTCAAGTACCAAAAGCTAGGATGATTTTGTAAAGTAGGAGGAAATGTTCCACATCTTGGTAACATACGTGTGAGGCCTTCACACGACTATACAGACTTCGTGCCTGGTTCTTCCTTCGCATCTCACTGTCCCCAGCCTTCCCTCGTCTCTAGGTCTCACTCTAGAAGCCATCTTCAGTCAAGCCTTCTCTCTCTTATGAGCGAAGCATCCTCAGTTTCCCCTGGATATGACGAGCAAGCCCTGGTGTTGGTTTGTGCCCACCCCACTTTCCCAAACGCTCACTCTTGAAGCTAACAGGAGCCAAGTGTGGCACTTCCTAAGGAAGATTCATCCATATCCCAGCCCTATCTGATTTTCCCATTGTGCTTATGATCGACCATCCAAACCCTATTCCAACCCGGAAGCTGAGAGACGCTCACTGTCCAGCAGGTGCTTACAAGCTGGGAGTCTGCAATGAGACCTCCCTTCCCCTCTCAGAGGCTCAAACCCTCTTGCTCAGTCTGTCAGGTGTCAGAGTGCATAGGGCATTCTGCTGTTCTGTACTGCAGTGTGGGGCCACGGGCTGGCAGGAAGGTGCAGGAAGGTGTGCCTGGTAGGAGGAAGGGCCAGCCACAGGATGTGGAAATGAGGGTACAGCGTCTGAGCCAGGGTGGCAACGCCAGAGCTGCTGCTGCTGCTGCTGTGTGTGTGTGTGTGTGTGTGTGTGTGTGTGTGTGTGTTTAAATAGGTGCTGCTTACTTGAATGTGGCATCTGTCAAGGCTCAGTGAGGATGACAGATGTCTGTCTGCTCTAGGAACAAACAACACAGCCCTGTGGGGGTGACAAAAACAGTCTCAGCCAAACCAGATCAGAGAGGTGCAGTTCTCCGGGAATAATCAGAAGACAGCCGCGTAGGAGTCCAGAATCTACCACACACCTGCTCCCCTAAAAAAAGCCTGTTCCCATTATGAAACCTTAGAGGGTAGCTCCAACTCCAGGAACAAGTGTGTGTGAGCCTGGGTGGCCTCATTCATTACCAGAGGAAACACTCATTCAAGAAGGACCTGAGGCATGTCCAGGAGGGGGTCTCCAGATACTCAACCCACAAACGCAGCTCCCACGGGATGTCTGCTCCAAGGGCGATAGGGCGATACTGTTGAGCCTCACCTTAAGTGAGCCTGAATCCAGTGCCTTCTAATTACACAAGCCAATAAATATTTTATTCACTTCTGTACCCCCAGTACCTAGAAGAATGTCTGACACATAGTAGCTACTCAATGGCTATTTGCTGAATGAATAAATAAATGCCAAGATAGGAAAACCAGCAGGAAGCAAAGCTGTTAAAAAAAAAAAAACAACAACAAAGCAGAGTAAAGTGTTAATAAGAATAATTAATAATATCAACTACAAAGAAAAGGGAAATGATCTAAATACCCAAGAGTATAAACTCACTGCGTATGCTCAATTATACCAGCAGTATTTTAAATATTTCACGGAACTGACTATGCACAGAAGGGACCACCCCAGGCTGAAAAGAGCTTATGGTCTAATCTTGGAGAAAAGGAAGAAAAATATATAAAGCATTTAGGTAGGCTACAACGCAGTAGCTGTTCTAGAATAAGGTCTGCAACCATGCTTCTGGGGTGGCCAGAGAAGACTTCCCAGAGGAGGTGACGGTGAGCAGATGGGCCTTAGAGAAAGAATGGAAGCCTAGGAAGAGGCAGGATAGCCAATGAGGATACACAGGACAGCTTCCAAGAACCGTCCCCTCTGCGGACCCAGGGGACAGAGAGCCTTTGGGCCTTCCCAGCCCTCCCAGGGACAGGGAGGCCGGCCCCTGGTGGAACACGAGGCTCTGCCCGGGCTGGGGAAGCCCTCCTGGCTCTGTGTTCTGATGGTTTCAGGGATGTAGAGAGTCAAGGCTAGCAGGGTCTCACTCCACCTTGACCTCTGCAGTGCAGGAGGACGCCCCCCCACTTCAGGTCACTCTAAAGATAAATACATGCCTGAGCACCTGGAGAGATGGGCGCCCTCTGCATATGTGAGGTCTTCAGCCTTCTTTTTTTCCAGTTTTGCTTGCTTCTTCTCATCTTCCCGTCCGTTTTTCAGATGCATTTCTCGGGGCTCCAAAGGGAAACTTGGAGGAAGCCAAGTCAAGCTGCTTTGCATTTCCTTCCTGCCTGGCACTTTCCAAAGCGCCCAGCCCAGCCAAGGCGATGTCAGAGAGTCAGGCCCTTTGTAGGCACTCAGAGGGTGGGAGGGAGGAACTCAGGAACAAAGACACTAGTGCAGTCAGGGGCCTGAACCTCCTCACTGCCAGGGTGACAGAATGATCTGGAGTCCTGACAGCTCTGGGGCGCTTCTGAGCGAGTGACCCTGGGGCTCATGAAGTCATGTGTCAGAGCACCTGGTGGAAAGAGCTGGGCTTTGGAATCACCAAGATGTGGACATAAACCTCAGCTCAGTAACCTTCCAGCTGTTTGACTCTGGGAAAGTCACTCAACCTCTCTGAAGATTAATTTTCACATCTGTAAGGTGACTCTAATATCTGTCTTGCAGGTCTAAATTGCTTCGGGTATAAACTGGCATTTGGTAAATGAGAGCTATTTTAGCTATTATTACTATTAATATCATCATCATCATCGTCATCGTCATCATCACCATCATCAAGGTTAGACATATCTCAGACCAGGCCCCGGGCTTCCCAAGTCTGCATCCAGAGCCCTCTGCTCTAGGACACAACAATGAGAAGGTGGGCCCAGAACTAGAAGAGGCCCAGAGAAGTCACAAACAGTGCATGCTCCCAGCCAGGAGAACATCCTCCCAGGGAGACCACATGCCTGAGATTCCATCTGCGCCCCGGCAACAAGGTGGCTGGCCCCTGGATTTGCTCTCGATAAAGAACGAGAAGGCACAGCAGAAGAGCACAGGAACTAAAAAGACTCTGAGAGCTCGAAGATTCTAGGCAATTGGAAGGATGTTTCCACCTGATTGCTCCAACACCTCCCACAGCAACTGCAGAGTAACTGTGAAGATGAGGTGAGAGCAGAAGGAGGGGGACGGCTGGGGCCGGGAGGGGCCTGAGGGACTTTCTGCGGCCAGGTGGGACCAGTGACCACTGCCCATGGCCAGCCCACATGGTCTATCTTGTGGGCCAAGAGCTGCCCCTGGCTCCCATTGGACTCTAAGCAGCAGGGATGAGAGGGCCCCCACACGCAGCCAGGCAGGCAGCAGGACGCCCAGGCACCTCTTCAACCATGCACACGGAGGCTGGTGCCGTGGGCTCAGGAAACAGTTTCTGACCCAGCCCAGGCAAACCATGGCCCAGTTCCCTGTCGCCTGGGAGCTGAGCGCACTTGTAGCCATGCCAGGCCCACGGTCTCTCTCAGCAGGCTACTGGCAGTCTTGCCTACCCATTAGCACCTCAGCTTCCTCACTTGTGCTCTCTGTTCCCCAAAGACCTCTCGTGTCCAATATCTCACTCATGCTTCTGGCTGGCTGGCAGAGGGCAGGCCAGCAAGGTGGGCAGGTTGACCCTGCTTCATAGGGAAGAACATAATGACCCGCTGACAAGTCAACACTGGGACCCGCCATAGTCCGTGACCCTTCATTGCACCTCCACCAAGGGCAATGACTTAGCCCCAAAACACATGCTTGGGAGAAAGGCGTCACTGACCCTCTCCCAGACATGCACAGGCAGGCAAGAACTGGGACAGGCTGGGAGACAATGTGGAGAGAGCCAGAAAGGTGGGCACTCAAATCCAGTTCTACCCATGACTTAGTCCATTTGGGCTGCTACAACAGAATACCACACACAGAATCGCTTGAACAACACACATTTCCTTCTCACAGTTCTAGAGGCTGGTAAGTCCAAGGCGAAGGCTCTTGCAGATTCAGTGTCTGGGGAGGACCCGCTCCAGGGTTCTCAGACAGCCATCTTCTCCCTGTGTCCTCACATGGCGGAAGGGGTGAGGGAGCTCTCTGGGGCCTTATATATGGGTACCAATCCCATGAGGGCTCTGCCTTCACTACCCATTCACTTCTTAAAGGCCCCACCTCCAAACACCTGCACATTAGGGGTTAGGTTTCAACATATGAATGGGGGGGAGCACAAACATTGAGTCCCTATCAACCCCTTTTTGCCCATGTGGCTTTGGATACTTTCTGTAACCACCCTGAGCCTCAGTTGCTCCATCGGAAGACACGAAGTATCACTGGGAAGGACACATGGGATGGCATGGGGAAAGGGCAGAGTGCAAAAGATAGCAGACACTCAATAAATTCAAGATGCTCTTTGGATGGACCTTGCTTGACGCCCCGTCTCAGACCTGGTCGGCCGCCCGGCTCACGGGGCCGCAGCAGCCTCGCGGGACATGGAAGCTGCTGTCCATCTGCCAGAGCTTCCCTTAGCTTTCTCGGCCATGGCCCCTCTTCTTAGTTAGAAAGGACTCTCCCTGGATTGTTGGCTTACAAAAATACATGCATCGGTCAAATGGACCTCTGACAAATCTCTCCCCACGCCACTTGCTTGTATAGAGGAGGAATATTACGGGAGCCCCTGCCACTCCCCAGATCAGGCTGAAGTGGGGATGGTTGGCATATGTCCCCTTTTCAAGTCTTCATGGTCCTCCTGTCAGTGGGACGAGAGAGGCACAGCTGGCTTGGCTTGAGCAATCTCCCACTGGGTAGCCATGAGCACCAAGATGGCCAGGCCATGCAGCCGACAATTCTAATCCTTATGCTGTCAAAGTGACTTACAATATTGAGAGTAGTTTCTGTTTCTTAAGATTTTTTTTTTTTTCGGAGAAACACATGGTGAGCTTCCTCCACCCAGTTTATTCCAGCTGACATCACAGCTTCTTTGTTTCTCTTCCAATCAACAGTAGAATTAAATCAAGTTAGAATTCCAGTTCAGGCCACACAGCTGACATTTTCTGGATTCCTACTCCTGGGGATTCTCAGACCCAAAGGCGTAATGGGAATGGGTCATGGGAAAGTCTATGGTTTCAGAAGGGCCGAACTCCACGAACCCCAGAGACTGCAGCATCCATCAGCCAGTCTCCAGCTCCACAGCAGGGACAAGAAGCAGGAAGAACCAAAGACAATCATCAACAGCCACCCTTGCCTTATGCCAGCCCTCAGCGCTGAGCATACAAGTTCTTCCCATAAAAATGGCATCTGTATTCTTAGTGACCTTTTATTCAATTCAACCTCATCTGTCCTAATAAATAGAATTACATTAATTCCTTGCTCAAAGCCCTTCTATGGCTTTCAGTGGCACCCAGATAAGATGCAAGATACTTGCTGTGGCCTGCGAGGCCTGGGTGCTCTTGCCTTCCTCTCCAGCCTCCTTTAGCCAGATCCGTCCTTGCTCACCACAATTCCACCTCCCTGGCCTTATTTTTCCTTCCTTGAATATATGCAGCTCTCTCTTGCCTCAGGACTGGACACGTGCTTTTTCTCCTTTTTGTCTAAGTGAATTCCCACCCCCCATTCCGGTGTCGGCTCAAATGCTGCCTCCTCCAAGACAACTCTCCAGACTACTCCCCAATGCAAGTTATTCCCACCCTATTCTCTCTTCCAAACCTTTTAAAAACAGACTTATTAATATGCATGATTATATATTTCTGCGTTCATTGTCCTTTCCTTCCCTATCATGTAAGCTCTGAGAAGCCAGAGGCAATATCTCCTTTTCTCCACCAGCTTGCATAGTGTATGATGCCTAGCAGATTCTCAACAAATGTTCCCTGAACAAATACGTTCATTTATTCATTCAATTCCCCAATGCCTAACTTCATTCATTCAAAGAACTTCCATGAATCACAAAGGAAGAAACCACTCTCTACCAACCATGGTACTGGAGACTTACATTAGCTCACTTATATTTGTAGTTAATAACGCTACCATTTTAAAATGAGTAAATCCTGGGGCACCTGGATGGCTCAGTCAGTTAAGCGTCCAGCTCTTGATTTTGGCTCAGGTCATGATCTTAAGGTCATGAGATCGAGCCCCACCTCGTCAGGCTCCACATTCAGCATGGAGACTGGCTGAGATCCTCTCTCACCCTCTCTCCCTCTGACTCTGCCCCTTCCCCTACTTGCATGCACTCTCTCTCCCTCTCAAAATAAACAAATAAAATATTTTTAAAAAATAAAATAAAATGAGTAAATCTTGACTCCAAGAAGCTAAGTAGGGGTCATGCAAGGGGGCCAAGCCAGAATTGGAACTGCTGGCTCATAACTTCTTGCTTTTTCTACCAAATGACCTAAGTGACAATAAGCTGGGTGCCCTGGTCTGATTGGGCAGCAACACCTAACTGTGTTAGTCCCCAACCCTCTGGCAGCCAGGGTCAGAGCCAGCATGGCATCATTCCTCCAGCCCAGCAGAGAGGGTGGCTTAGGCAAAGAGATGGAATTGGCATGTTTACCTGCCTCCGATTAAACAGAGTTTTTACTTGACAGCAGTTGCTGAAATAACTTGCGCTATAAATAAATAGGAACTGGGCTAGAATCTGAACCTGTTTGCAAAGCTGACTCCTCTTCCAGTGGAGCTGCACGAAACCCAATCTGCTCGGGAGGAAAAAAGGGAACAAGGGGAAAAAGCCTTTCACTCTCTGCAGCATTTTAACTGAGGATTAATTGAAGTTGCATGCAGCAGGGAAGGTACTGTCAAGGAGTAATTGCCAGGAAAATTGAGGTTCAAGAGCCATCTGCATAGAAGAATCAACAAAGGTTATGAACCAAAGCACAACTGAGGGCAGTGGTGCCTGGAGAAAATGACAGCGACATCACAACTTCACACCCCGAGGCCCAAACCTAGGAACAGGTGCCCCTCGTCTTCTATGTCCCTCAAAGGCACCACAACCCACTGTGGGGCTATTCACAGACATCTTCCACTCCTGAGCCTCGAGCAACCCAGATACTCCTGGGAAACCAGGACCTCCCAGAGACAAGGCTTTCATTGACTTGTCCAAGATCTCTCAGTAAGTTAGGTATCAGCTGAAGCAGACTGAAGCCCAGATGTTCTGACTCTAAAAAGCCTCTTACTCCACATTCATGCATTCTCTCCTCTGGTTGTGGGGAGAAAAGGTAACTAGGAGTAAGTGATAGTGTGGTTTCCCATAGACCTGCCATTTGACAAAGATGCACCCTTCACTGTGTATTTAAACCTACCCTTGACAGTCACAGTTTTGTTTCCTCTCTTCTTTTCCTTCCGCTTGCTTCTAACTGTACCCCCACCCAGCATTTTATCTTGCCGTCTTCATCCTGGTGTGTGACCTGGCGGCCTCCTCCGCAGAAGAGTCCTGAGAACCTAATTCCTGTGCTTTCTGCTCCGTGATGGCTCTAGCCACTCGACAGGCCTCTCACGGGGATACTCTGGTGGGTAGGAACCAGCTTTCCCCTTGCTCTTTCACTAACACACTCGATAACCATAACCTCCCAGGGTCTCAGCAGTTATTACCTGCCAGATGGGGAGAAGAACCCCTGCCCGGATCCCACATAAATGCAAAGTATCTAAAATAAAAACAACAACAACAACAACAACAACACATAAGCACTTGGAGAAAAGAATAAAACCCTGACAGACTGGGCTGAGGTGAATAGCTCGTTGTACCTTCCTAAGGACCCTCCTAACTTCTGTAGTTCCAAAGAAGCACTTTGCAAATTGTCAGGCACCAACAATTGGTGGAGTGTTTGATCAAGTCTTTTGCCCATTTTTCAATTGGCTATTGAATTTGGAGAATTCCTTATATATCCTGGCAATACAAAGTCCTTTGTGTGACATGCAATTCTCAAGCATTTTCTCACAGTATGTAGCTTATCTTTTCATTCCTAAATAGTGTCTTTCACAGAGCAAAAGTTTCTAATTCTTTTTTATTTTTATTTTTTTGAGGGAGAGAGAGCACACATGCAAGAGGAAGCGGGGAGCAGAGGGAGAGAGAGAATCTTAAGCAGGCTCCATGCCCAGAGTGGAGCCCAACATGGGGCTTGATCTCATGACCCTGAGATCATGACCTGAGCCAAAATCAAGAGTCAGATGCTTAACAAACTGAGCCACCCAGGTGCCCTACAAAAGTTTTTAATTCTGATGAAATTCTGATGAAGCCCAATTGACCCATTTTTCTTTTATGGATCATCTTTTTGGTGCCATGCCTAAAAATTCTTTGCTTAGCCAAAGGTCACAGAGATTTTTCTCCCACGTTTTCTTCTAAAAGTTTTACAGTCTCACTTATTTCTGTGGTTCATTTTGAATAAACTTTATATGAGTTAGTTTATGTCAAGATTTTTGAGTTTTTTGGTTTTGTTTTGTTTTGCCTTTGAATATCCAATTGTTTTAATTCCATTTGTAGAAAAGACTATCCTTTCTCCATTGAATTGCCTTTGCACCTCTGTCAAAAAACAATTTGGCCAGGGCGCCTGGGTGGCTCAGTTGTTAAGCGGCTGCCTTCGGCTCAGGTCGTGATCCCAGGGTCCTGGAATCAAGCCCCGCATCTGGCTCCCTGCTCAGCGGGAAGCCTGCTTCTCTCTCTCCCACTCCCCTTGCTTGTATTCCCTCTCTTGCTGTGTCTCTCTCTATTTAAAGATAAATAAAATCTTTTAAACAAAATTGGCCCTATATGCTGTGGGTCTATTTCTGGACTCTCTATTCTGTTCCATTGACCTGTGTGTCTACCTTTGTCGATATCACATTCTCTTAATTACTATAGTTTTATAAAAAGCCTTAAAATCAGGTAGTGTGATTCCTCCAAATATATTCCTTTTCAAAATTATTTTAACTCTTCTAATTACTTTGTTTTTCCACATGCATTTTAGAAATTGGCTTAAAAAGTCCTGTTTAGATTTTGATTGGAATTATATTAAATCTACAAAGAAACCTGGGGAGAACTGATATCTTTACAGATGAATCTTCCAGTCCATGAACATGGTATGTCCTTCCATTTATTCAGGTAATCAGAATCATTATTTTAACATTCCCAGGTAACTTCCCTGCACATCAGAGTTTGAGAAGTATACTGCTCTAGAATGGAAATCACAGTGAAGTCATCTGGGAAGATTTATAAAATATGGATGCCTGGGTTCCACCTAGACCAACTGAATAAGAATCTCTGAAGCTGGGCTAAGGCACTGGAAATTCTTCAGGTGATTCTTCAGGTGGCAGCCAGGTGTGAATCCCTACTCTAGACTCAGACAAAGGCTTTATGAGAATTTGGGCTCCCATGGCTCTGGCCCCCTGCTCATTATGTCAGTCTGCTTAAGGTCATAGGTCCATTGCTTCCCAATCCCACTGCACATTATAATAACCCAAGGACAGGGGTTATCTCACTGAGAACTTTCAAGGAGGAATTTTGATTGATGGAGCTACCAAACTCTCTCTGTAAGCCCAACACATCCCCTATGCTTGAGGATCACCTTTCCCCACCCAAGCCAGGATTCCAGAAGCCCATCTTCTGGCTGTTTTCAGTCTTCAGAAGTCTCTCTGGAAGTTACCAAAACAGCACAAGACAGAAAATATGTATATACGTAAGAGTAATGTCCAATTGCATAGGTCTGATCAATAAGATCCATGACCCAAAATACTTGCTTCATGGCAAAGGAACATCTTCTGCTTTCATAACCACCTCCTTCCCCTGCTGAGTCAGAAAAACAGCTCCATATATAACAGCTCCAAGAGAAAAACCCTCTTCTAATCTCTAAGGGCAAATGGAAGTTTTCCTCTGTCTTTCTCTGTGGCTCCTTGGAAATGTTAAATGCATGTCTCAGTTACAGCAAGGTGGGGCCTGACATATTGGCCCCCAAAATATGAACCAATTGAATGCAGTGTGAGGAAGGTTCTGTTTCTGTTATCTTCTGATGGATTTGGGGGAGCGAGGAGCAGATGTAGATAAAAATGGATATAAAACTTAATGCTTCCGTTTTGGATGTGCACCAACCCCAGCCCGCCAAAAATAGACTCAGTGCATCAATAATATTTCTCTTTGAAGCTGCAGGTCCTGGGGGTGGGGGGACTGTGAACGTTCATAGAGAATAGAAGGGAAGAAATATATGAAAACAGCAAAAGCTGCATTCTAGGCCTCCAGGTTGGGGGCCTCAGTGACAGCCATGCTAGAATGCCTATTTTTTAGACATCCATGTGCCTATTTCATACAAAAAGCCCTTCCAAGAATGATGAGAATGCACCCTTTCCCACAGGGCTGCCAAGTTCATTCTCAGCCCTGCTGTCCCTGACTATCTGAGGATGACATATCTCTGATTTCTAGCTCTTTGTTTGAAGTGAAAGATTCAAAGACCTTTGGAATCATAAAATCCCAACATGCAAATGGCTTAAGTACAGAACCACAACATGCTGAGGTTGGACCAGACAAGCCCTTGGCTTCCTCTCTTGCCCCTTTGTGCAAAGACAGAAGTGACCTATCCAAGGTCACACAATGGGTTAGATACGGAGCTCGAGGAGGGACTCAGTGTAGGCCAGAGCAGTGGTGGGATCCCTGAAAAAAGTACTTGGCCTTCGGAATCCAACTAACCTGGGTTCCAATACCAGCCTTGCCATAGACCCTCTCTGTCAAACAAGCAGACCTCCAACAAGTAGAGTCACACTGTTCTCTATTTCACAGAGCAGCTTGGAGAATAAGGAGAATTAATGAGAATGTGCCTGGTGTGCCTTATACACAGAGGGTACTCAGTAAACAGCAGTGATTTCTGTAAGCCTGATCTCCTGCCTCCCAGGCCAATGTTTTCTTCACAGTCCCACCATATGAAGATCCTGAACCATTCCAAGAAGCTCACTTGGGTTAAGGGTTAAATACCCTGCCTTCCTCACAAGTACAGGCTAGCATCACCCTGGCTTCTTTTGTTTTAAATTGAAGCATAATTGAAGTGTTATAGCATAATAGTGTTATATTAGTTTCAGGTATACAATATAGTGATTCAACAATGATCCTGATCCCCTTTACCAGTTTCACCCCTCCTCCCAGTCCCCACCCACCAGTGGAAATCACCAGTTTGTTCTCTGTATTTAAGAGTCTGTTTTTTGGTCTCTCTTTTTTTTCTTTGTTCATGTGTTTTTGTTTCTTAAATTCTACAAATGAATGACATCATATGGTATTTGTCTTCTCTGACTGACTTATTTCACTTAGCATCATACCCTCTGAGTCTATCCATGTTGTTGCAAATGACAAGATCTCATTTTTTATGGCCGAATAATTACTATTCCATTGTATATATATTACACCATATCTTCTTTATCCACTCATTTATTGATGGATGCTTGCGTTGCTTCCATATCTTGGCTATTGTCAAAAATGAATAGATACCTAACATCACTAATCATCAGGGAAATGCAAACCAAACACCACAATAAGAGATCACCTTAATCTTGTCAGAATGGCTAAAATCAAAACCACAAGAAACAACAAGTGTTTGGTGAGGATGTGGAGAGAAAAAGGAGCCCTCGTGCACTGTTGGTAGGAATGTAAATTGGTGCAGCCATGGTAGAAAACAGTATGGAGGTTCCCCAAAAAATTAAAAATAGAACTACCATATGATCCAGGAATTCCACTATTAAGTATTTACCCAAAGAATATGAAAACTCTAATTTGAAAAGATACATTCACCCCTGTTTATTGCAGCATTATTTACAACACCCAGGCTTCTTTAAAGACAGCAAGTAGGAAACTGGAGTTGTACTACTCACCCAATCCTGCCCCAAGCACCTCACTGCCTTTCCTTTACGTACCCTTCTGTTCTAAGTCTGTGGTTCTTGGTCAGGGTAAGGCCTGCTCTGGTCGTAACTGTACAAGGGCCTGACCCTGATGCTGCCCACTCCTTGCTCAGTTGCCAGGTCAACACCCTCATCTTCCCTCTGCCATCTGCCTGGTGACACCCAAGCCTGGAAGGACCTTCAGTGACCACACCGCCTACAGAGAAGTCACATGTCTGTTTCTTGACCCATGGAAGGATTCTTTTTTACTTTTTTTTTTTAGTGACAACATGTAAAAAACCAACAGATTTCACAAAAATGCAGATTTCTGACTTCCCTTGAAATATCACAAACTAGCCAAATGGCCACAGTCAGCCAGAGCTCCAAAACAGCTTCCTCACAGTCAGCCAGAGCTCTAAGACAGCTCCCTCAGTTAGGAAGACTCGCACTGTGCTGACCCAGCCCCCCAACCAGAACCCCTCCCCACACTGTATGAGCTTCCCAGCCCCTGCGAGCATCTGAGCGTTGAAGCCCTGGGACAATAGGGACTTCTGGTTTCTCAGCTGGACGCTCAAGGTGCTCTCCCACCTGCCCACCGCACCTATCCAAACTCTCTCCTGGGATCCCTGGAAAATCTCCCTGCTTCCAGGCCTCTGTGGGCAGCTCTTCTACTCGCTGCTTAGAATGCCCTGTCTGCTCTTCTGTTTATTTGACTCTTGTTGGAGTGCCTCCTCTCCAGAAATTCCTCCTGACCACCCAAGCCACCAAGAGTTCTCCTTCCCCCAGAGCCTGAGCAAACAGTTGTCGTACCCACCACTGCACATTGTTAGCTCTTTCCATGAGTGTGGCCTGTTTTCCCAGCAAAATCATCATCTTCTTGACGAGTTCACCAGGTGCTTACACTTGTTTGCCTCGCCCAGAGTGTCAGCCACTGGGCTTTGCATAGAGAAAGTTCTGGACAAAGATGAATTGTTTGGTCAAGGGTTATCATCCATATCATCACTCAGCTAAAGGCCAGGCTCTCCCCTTTCTCCAGCCTCATTTGTCTTCACTCCACTGGGTCCCCCTTTTCCTCCTCCCAAATGTACCTAAGACCTCAGTCCCCTGAAAACATTCCAAAAGGGCTAGGGCTTGTTTTCTGCTCCATGGATGAATGTCTCCATCTCCTCCACTCCCTGTACATATCCTAGGGCCAAGCACAGAACTTGACACCTGACAGAATCTCAACAAATATGCATTAAGTGAAAAGTGCCTTTTTATTCCCATATCTTTGCTTATGCTGCTTACCCAGTCAAGCTGTCCCTGTGCCCTTCTCCTTTTCCACGAATGACTCCATTCTGTGGGGCTTGGAGATCCCTATCCAACATTCCTGTCTCTTCCGTTACTCTGCCAAGGCACCCCTCTGCGTAGACTCCCACAGCTCTTTGCTCTTGCCACCAATGGTGGCACAGTTAATTGCACAAGTCTGCCTTTCCTTCCATGTGCCTGCCTAGCTCCAAGCCACAAGTCAGCACGCCTGGCCCACGAAGGAGGTGGCATGATCTTCATGTCACCAGTGAGGGAATGGAAGCAGGAACCCAGGCTCCGTGCATGCATGCACATGTAGGGAGAGTGGAAGGGGGCAGGGAGATGATGAGTTTGGTGGGAGACTTGGTTCTGTTGTCAGGATGAAGGCACAAGAAGGACAGCATGTTCTTTCAGTGTCATAGCTAAGGTGTGGTTTGACAGCCCTCCCTAGGGATGTCTCAGTATCTAGGGAAGGGCACCTTTGTTTGGCTTGTTTAAAGGCTCAGAACCTGTGACGCTGCATTTTCAGGTGTGGGGTTTTGCCTAGCAGAAAGACAAATGATTTTTGTTCAGTAGAAAAAATAATCCCAAAGTGATGATTTTACTGTCTTGAAAACCATTAATTAGATCTGTGTCTAATCTACCAATCTCATCCCAACACTCCTTCTCCAGTGCCTATGTAACTCTACTTTGTTATCCTGTACATTCCCCCATTAAGGAGCTAAATGCAATTTTTGACATGTGCACAGTCTATATGTATCTGAGTCACATTTTAACTTTCAGAAAATTCTACTTTGACACCAAGCCTGCCACCAACCCTGACAGTGTGGGCAAGTCTCTCCTGTCCCTCTATGGGGCTCAGGCTCCTTGTCAGTAACAGAAGAAAGTGGGTCTAGATGGTGAACTACAAGCCCTGGAAAACTTTGAGAATAATTTCAGAATCTTAGAATAATTTCCTCAAAGGCTTGAACACCTTCTGGAGTTATTGTTCAAAAACAACTGCAGCAGCAGCAGCTAACACTTCTCCAGCCCCAGGTGTCCCGCGCAGTCCATCTAATTCACACAGCACCACGTAGGTTCTAGCACCACCAGTCCCACCGACAGAGGAGGGTAAGCAAGCTGAAGTGTAGTGTTTTTTAATCAGGAGACACTACATTCATCCCTCTGTCCGTGTTTTCTCCCATTCATCTCCTCCCCTGTCTCCCTGTCTCCTCAGCCAGCCAGCTAACCCAGAACAAAGATGGCTCCCACTCTCAATTAAGATTTGTCAATTGGCTGAAATGACATTTAGAAGAGGTAGCGATTGCTTCTAGCTGTGGGGTCCAAGAAGATTTGGTGCAAGAGATGTCATTTTGAGCTTGCCCCTGGAAGGGTCAAGCAGAGCTATTTAGGGAGAAGTCATGTGAACATCCTTGGCCAAAGGAACTGTGGGTGGCAGAAAGGACAGGGGGCAGGAAGAAGGGGACATGCACAGCGACCAGAAGCAGTTGTGGCGGGCTGCTGAGAAGGCCGGGGGGAAGGCGGATGGCAGCAGACGGGGATGGGGAGAGAGACTGATTGGTCTCAGTGTATGTCAATACCTGATTGAGAATCACAATAAGCTTCCTTGACCTGATGCTTCTCCACACCCACCCAGACCTTGAGTACCACATGTGGGAGCGAATGAGCAAACCGGAGACATGAACTCTTGGACAGTAAAAATCATGGAGGGAATCTACTCCAACCACTAGCCTCTCTTTCCCAACACATGGCCTTGAGCTAATTTAAGCTAGTCTGAGCTCACTTTTGCAAGCAGTTGTCACGCAGAGCTACATCAAAAGACTCCTGAGGCCCAAATATTTAACAACCAGAACACTCCCTCCATCCATCAGTTTGGTAATTCTATCCAAGGGGAAAAAAAAAGCTACTGGGGTTTCTTTTCTGGCCTGCTCATTTCTTATAAACATGCCAGAGCCATTTACAGCTTACAACCCACTGCTTTCTAAACATTTACACATTTCTCCCTCTTAACACATCTTTGGCCATCTGATTAAGTAGTAGGTCACAGGGGCTGGATGTCAAGGCCTTGGAACCTTTGGGTTTTGTCCAAGCCTGCTTTCGGATGACTTCTGTGCCAGCCTCCCCCATCAGCAAACATGGGGATCGTCAGAGTCCTCCAGACCTCCAGACTTGCCGATGCCCTGGTCTGCCCTGCACCTCCTCTCATAGGAACATGAGGTAGGACAGGGAGAGACCTCTCAAGAAGGCACAGACGTGAGAATTTTTGCCAGCTGGGCTTCTGGTGGGCAAGAAAGTGGCTTCACCCATGACCCCTAGGCTGAGTGGCTGCTGGTGTTTCACAACACCCTGATTCCCAGAAAGGGGGGTTAGAGTGTTTCTGTTGGGGGAAGGAAGCCACCCACACCAAACTTCCTGGATCGTGAGTACAGAAATCTCACAGAAGGCCTAAGTCAGCACGCATAAAACATCTCTGCCCTCTGGAAGGATGCAGTCTCTCTTCCAGGACAGCGATCAGAGAATGTAACTATGGCTAGCTGAGAAACGTCAAGACGAGGAGGAAGCCATGTGGGCTGAAGAAGGGGGGTAATCTTCATGGAGAAAGTGTGGAGAAACGGCATCACAGGCAGGAAGGGCAGGAGCAAAGGCAGGGAAGTGAGACAGGGCGTGGGCAGGCTGGCAGAGGGGACTGACCTCCCACAGTTGTGTGGCTCCTGTTGCCCCACCTCCCATCTCAGGGACAATTCTGAATACAGAGAAACGTGCAACCTTCAGAGTTGGACCTGGACTTGGATCCTGGTGCCTTTCCCTACTGGTTGTCTGTGCCCTGCAAGGTCCTCAACATCTCAGAGCCCTGCCTTCCTCTGGCATACACTTCCTAGTGGCACCAAGGGGAGTACTGAGGCTGGGGAGGACCAGACATGTGCCCGGTGCTACTGAGCAGCACGAGCTCCAGCCCTCCATACCTGGACCCTTTGTACTAACGTCTGAGCCACAAGACCGCAAGCATTTTAAAGACAGAGACCGAGCCTTTGGACTCTATCTGCAGTGCCTTGACATAGTGCCTTCGCCACGAGACAACCATGATGAACACAGACACCCCCCTTCCCGGAGTAACCTGCTGTCCAGCTGCGGGGAGGGCTGGCTGCAGCCTCTTTAAGGCATGCTTAGCCACAGAGAACTGCCTGGCCCAAGCAGGCCCTTTGGGGGGCAGCCCACTCTCGATGGCTGAGGGGGGCTGGGGAATAGAGGCCCATGTCAGCTCCTCCCAGGACATCTCGGTTCCAGCTGCCTCCATGGGGTTGGCCAAGGCTACTACAGGCCTGCATCCCAGCCCCACCTCCGTGCAACGCTGCCTCTTTCCACTCCTTGCACAGGCAGCGGTCCCACAGACACTCCGTAGTAAACACCCTGCACACACTCGACTCTGCCATCGCTGACTGCTAAATCCAGAGTGTGACCCAGACGCCATGTGCCCAGCCAGACGGTGCTCCTGGCCCTTGTATGTCCTAGGCACTCTTGCTGCTGGCATGGCCAAGAGACCAGGGTAAGGAAAAAAGCCTGTGGGGGGCTGTGACCGCCCCGCTGGCCACACTTGCACACGGGCAACTCCCCCTTCCAGGAGAATCAGGCAGCTGGCTGTCCGCCAACAGGGTCTAGGAAGTTGGAGGCAGCGGGTGGGCTCTGTAGACCTTCTCCACCACAAAAGTCGCCAGGTTCACTTTCCCCATGTAGCTGGGACAGTCAGTCCTGGGCGGGGGAGACACATGAAGCAATGAAACACACTGAGGGAACCCTGTAATTTGATGGCGCCCACATTTTTATCCAAAGAGTCACTGAGGGCCTTCAATGGTTCAGATAAACACAAATGATGAAGGATGGTCACTTCAAGGCATTATTTGGAAGGTCACCCTGAGGGCAGAGGAAGCTCTTCCCAATAACAAAAGAAACAGAAACATTTTTTTCTAGAAGATAAATGGCCAATTTCAAAACAAGTATTTTATCAACTGCTGTATANTGTTTTTTTTTTAAACAAAAAAAAAAAAAAAAAAAAAAAAGCCAAACATGAAATGCTTCATTTTTCAAATGAGGAGTTGGAACATTTAGCCTTAAAATGTCAGTAAGTTCTTTTAGGCAGTGAGGTGAAGAAGAGCCGGAGCTGGCCGAGCCCACACACCCTCAGGCCTGCTCAGAGCCTGGCACAGAGGGGGCAGCCAGAAAAGAAGGGGGCAAGAGTGGGACCTAAGGCAGGTCTGTCCACAGCGCACTCCAGGGCAGCCTCCTTGGCCCATCTTTGGGCAGCACCAGCTTGCCTTGGAAGTCCCAGGTCACCTTTCCCCAACCTGCAGCCACCATGGGAGGAAACATTTTCTACTTCAGCCCACTCCCACCTGTGCCTTCTCCCAAGCTAGGGGCTCGCCACGAAGGGCCTGAATCTCTAGCAATCTCTTCTGCAGCCTCACAAAGGAGGACTGAGTCATGTCCCACTTCCAAGGACAAGGACAATCCCTCTGCGATTCCCGTTTGTGGAAAAAAGAGGTAGGCCAAGGAGTAAGGGCTGCTGGTCTTGCCCGCCTAGAGGATAGGAACTCCTGATTTTACAGGAGGGAAGTGTAGCCTGAAAGGCAGCATCATCTGAGATGCGGCCTGCCTGGGCTTCCAGAGAAGGGGACACAGGTGGAACTCCAGCCTCCCCCCAGTCCCAACCCTGTAATCAGAGCGGCTACGTTTTTGTCAGTTTACACAGAGCTCTGAGCCTTTGCAAGTATGGAAACAACTGCTTTAAAAAGATCTCTCTTACTAGAAATCCTGGGGAGCAGAGGCCATAAGTCAGCCAGCCCACTTAGTGGCTGTGCAACCATCAGCAAGTTACTCAACCACTCTGAACCTGGCATAAAGCAGCAATGTTAACAGTGTCTGCCTCGTGGTCTGGGCATGAGGGTTAAAGGAGGCCCACTAAGGACATCACCCCATGCCTGGCTCATAGTGAGTTCTTAATAAGTGTAAAAAGCCACTGATGGCATACAATATTTTCTTTAAATGAGTATTTGCTCTTTTTAGTGCCTGAAGCAGATGAGCTTCCAATCCTAGCATATAAAGGCAGAGAAGCTGTATTTCTTTTACTAAGTTGAAAGAAGTCCCCAGTGTTTAAATTGCTTGAAGTCTGAGAAAAGAAGCCACGGTTCTGAACGTGCTCTGTCTTCATCCACCTGAAGCAACACTGGTCACCACAGCCCCAGGGTGCCCAGAAGCCAATGAGCCATAAAAATGAAATGCACTGACGCCCCCCTCCAA
Organism: Ailuropoda melanoleuca; assembly: GCF_002007445.2. NCBI lineage: Eukaryota > Metazoa > Chordata > Mammalia > Carnivora > Ursidae > Ailuropoda > Ailuropoda melanoleuca. The sequence goes on from NC_048223.1 coordinate 80,314,197, forward strand.
GCAGAAGGGTTCACAGGGACCTCGGCGAGGTGTTGAGGTTGCTGCTCTTCCCCTGACCACATGTTTGCACTTCGCCAGGACCCCACCCTCATCTCACAAGTACCTGAGGTCTGGGGCAAAGGCTTAGCTATGAAGCGTTTAAGACATTTGCTTTTGCCTTGAGTCTTCAGGGAGAGAGAGAAGAATTGTCTCTTGCTAAAGTGAGGGCCACCAAGCCAGAGAGCTCACTCTTCCAAGTTCCCTATTCTCTGGCTTCAGCGCAATGGCTCATGTGATGTCTCCCTCCAGCCATATGCATTCAGGAAAAAAAACAAAAACAAAAACCCTGGCTCAGGAACCTGGAGACCAGGATTAGATCAACTGTCACTACTGGTATGCTGTATGTCGTCAGGCAACTGACATCACCTCTCTGATCTCCAGCTTCCACACTGTAAGGAAAGATCTTCGTTCCAGGTCTCACTCCTTTTAGGACATGTGAGATGTTCAAATGCCAAATGAGATAACATTTTGAGAGAGAGCGTATTGACAACTGAAAAGCACTGTGTGCAAATATAAGACACTATTATCTTCATTATAAACCAACTAATCTGTGGTGATCACTTGGCAGGAAGGGTGTAAGGAAGTAGTTTGAAGACAGAATTATTATTCATTGTAGGACTATTTGTGTAATGTTGTAAATGACAGCTCTTGGCCCCATCCTCTGACTCAAATTAAAAGCCTTATTCCATGGCCCCTTCATGTACCCTCATTTTCATTGTTCAATTACAAAAACCAAAATGAGGTGCAGATGACACCCTTAGTAATTGTCTGGTTTCTATTGAGAAGTTCTTGCTTCCTAAGCACTGTTTCATTTGATGTTTGGAGAATGACAAGGTTTTCCCCTGACACCATAGATAGAAAACACTGTCTGTTTAATGATCTCTATGTTAAACTGAGTAATAAATAACCAAGAAAGACAACAGACCAAGTAAGAACTCTTTGATATGAGTGGTTAACAGAGAATTATGATCCACTCGCCCCCACCAAAGACCACCGTCCAGTAGAGAATCAGAAAATCCTTCAGGTCTAATGAAGGAAAAAAGCAACCTAATGTTATTGTATTTTAAAAAGAGAAGTATCAAATCATCAACAATTTCTAAACCAAAGCATAAAACTTCCTTCTATTCAATTAACGAGAAGAACACAAGAATTCTTTCTTGTGGGCATTTCAGGGATACTAATAGATACAGAGGGGGAAAAAAGGGGGGAAAGTAAAGAAGACAGATGAACAAATATACAGGCAGAGAAAACGAGAGTGATAGAAAAGAGAAGTGATTAAAAAGGCATCTAGGAGGAAGAGATGAAGAGAAAACCAGACCTAGGGAGGCAGAAAAGAAAACAGTCAACCAACCAAACGGACGACAATAAAATGAGAAATAAAGAGCAACCGTCATAAAGTGACCTCTAATTTGGAAGATTATCACTAAAAGCTTTTACAGCTATGCTACAGATTTACAAGTCCAGGAGTTAAAGGGTCTGTAACCTCTGCTAACTGCTTCCTTAATGAGATAAAATCACCTCAAGCCTACAGCCAGCGCTTGCGTCAGCAACCCCACCTTCCTGACCCAGAACACCACGCCGTTATTTCTCAACAGAAAACATTTGACGTCTACAAGGGCCAGCATTTCCATCAGGCCTGCCACTTACCAAGGCAACTTCCTCACCTGTAGAGCCCTCAGAATGGGGATGAACACGGAATGTGAGGATTACAGGTAACATAGGGAGGGCACCTGGCACCAAACGCTGCAAATCCTTAATAAATAGTACCATTGGTTATCGGCTGGGGTTACAAACAGAGGGAGAAAAGAATGACTGTGTGTATAAACAAAAATATCTGGAAATTTTCGAACATCATCTGAAAGGTCTTTCTTTATTAGGTTAAAGGTATCATACTCAGCACGATGCCCAATGCAAAGAACATTCTCCAGTCCCTACCAAACACCTGCCTACACACTGCATCTCCTTCCTGCCTCTGGGTTTCTGCACAGAGCCCTCCATCTCAGTGGGTCCCCCTCCCCATGAGTCTTCTTTAGAAAGCCCAGCCTGGAATCTAATTTTAAACCATTCCCCTTATTTCAGGTCATCATTCAGCCTATGGTTCAACCACAGAATCACTTCTGTTTCCTTCCTTCATTTCCCTCACAAAGGAGTCCTTTCATCTGGAGCCCTGAGGCATGACTCCTTTGAAGAGACTGTCTTCCAGCATCACTTTCTTGTTCAACCTACCTCACCAAAGAATGAAGGCACATTTCAGGAACTGGCAGAAAATGCACATCCTTCTCTCCCTAGTGTCCTACTCATGAATGTTTCGTCCCTCAAAAGTATACTCACAAGCAAGCCATAGATCCACATCCAGCCAGAGCCTAGCACATTGTAAGTGCTCAGATGAATGTCAGCTGAAGGAAGGATCATGTCTGCCTTCACAGCTTTGCTTCCGGCAGTCTGTTCCTTTGGAACACCTGCTCCTCTCTCCTTAACCTAGTGAAACCCCGCTGTTCTTCATATTAAAGATGCCTTCACTTAGAAGGAAGGATGTGCCAAGTATCCAACCTGTTTATTTACTTTAAGTAGCATAGTGGATGTAATGATGTGAAATGACTTGAGGACACTAAGTCCCAAAACTTAGGACCTCTTAGAAAGTCAATAATGATACCTTAGTCCTGAGCAACTCTATGCCTTTCTAACCTTAGAGTCCCATTGGGGTGAAAATGGCTCTCATATTTCTCTCTGAGGGACCCTGAATTAGACAACCAAGGAAAGCTGACTTACACCAAGATGGCCCTACAAGACCCCATTAGGCTCTCATCCACTCATTCAACATTCATTGGGTCAGCGCCTACTCTATTCCAGGAACTAGAGGCGAATAATACAGCAGTGGTCCAAAGAGACAAATATCCCTGCTTTTATGGAGCTCATATGTCTTCTAGTGGGGATGGGAGAAGATACACAATAAATAAAATGAATAAGCAGAGTATATATTATATTAGGAAATTATGAGTGTTATAAAGAAAAAAGAGAAAACAGGAAATAGGAATAGTTTAAAATAGGGAGAAATTTGCTAAAAAATGATGGAAAGTTACAGAAAATACAAAGAAAGCTCCTTCAGGAAAAGTGTAATGCTTAATGCTAATTTGCTATGTAAACTTGGGCACGTCCCTGCTTCCCCCCCACGCCTCAGTCCCCTGCTGCGCAGAACTCCCTATGCTGCCTTCTAGCACTGACGCTGAACTTTTCTAAGCAACAGGCAGCAAGTTGTTTTTTATTTTATTTTATTTATTTGAGAGAGAGAGAGAGCACAAGTGGGAGAAGGAAGGGCAGAAGGAGAAGCAGGCTCTCGGCTGAGCAGGGAGCCCAATATGGGGCTCAATCTCAGGACCCTGGGCTCATGACGCGAGCTGAAGGCAGACACTTAACTGACTAAGCCACCCACGCACCGGAAAAGGCAGCAATTTGAATTGAGATGAGAGTCTGTCAAGATCTAATCATTGCAGTCTAAGGTTCAATGACATGAAGAACATCCCCACATCTGCTGGAGATCCCAACAAATCCTGCATGTGTGCCTTTGGTCCCAAATAATTGTGAAGGCAGTCATGCATTCACTTGTAAGTATATTTTCTTCAACTGTTGACTTAGAAACAACTTTAAATCCAGGCCTTCCTTCCCCTCAGATACCCTCGGGACACCCTCCTGATAGGCCCAAACCCCTACAAAGGGTCATAAAGTGGGACTCTGAGAGCAAGGACGCCAGGCAACCTGGCTTCAAACACCTACCTCCCCCGGAACCACACAAGTGAGCACAACAGGCTTGAGTTCAATTAAGTTAGACCTGCCCAAATAAGGTGGCACCCAACAAAGAGTTTCCTGTTTGTGGACTTTTGATTCCCTCTTTATTTCCCACGGAGCTGATACAAGCCTCAGGAGAAGGCCATTTATCTAGGAAAAGTCATCTTGGGACCATCCGAAGAAAGAAACCCATCCAACAAGCACTCACCACCACATCTGATTAAAAGCTCCCTTTGGGGTGATTCCTTTGTGTCTCAGAGTCAGCACTCTGCCTGCCAAAGAAGCAGTGGTGTGCAGGCTGCGGAGGGTCTGGAGGCTCCGGGAACAGCCTCTGGGCCCCACGTGGTGCCTGATGCGAGCTGACTCTCCCTATGTGCCAGACACAGTTCTAAATGCCCTACATGTATCAACTCAACTCATCACCTGATGAAATAGGCGTCATTCCCCTTACACAGATGAAGCAATCAAGACATAGCAAAGCAGCTTATCCAAGGTCACAAAGGTTGTCAGTGGGAGAGAACAGCCCAGACCCTGTGTTTAACCACTAATACTACAGAGCAGCGCTGTCAAAAGAAATATAATACAAGCCACATATATAATTTTAAATTTCGTAGGAGGCATATATTTTTGATGCTGAACTGATTTACTCACAGCCAAAAGTATTCCAAGCGGGGGAGGAAATCTTCAAATTGCTTTCACCTAATGCTCAGATACATCGATTTTCTTGTACATTTTCCTTTAAGGTTGCAGTGTTGGCTGCCATTTCCCCATCTCTCCCTTCTTCAGAAGTCTTGGTCTTGTTCTAGGATACAGGTAACTCACCACAAGAGATCCTGGCCTCATTCCTGGGTAGACCTAGTAAGTCTGAGCCAACCAAGTGGTCTCATTCCTTTGTCTGCAATTGGTTCAGGATGACACCTGTCACTCCTGACCCATAAGATATATATGGAAGTGTCCTGGAGACTTCTGGAAAAATGATCGAGACTCCTGAGAAAGAGACCTAGAAGAGATGGTTCCTTTCCCATCATTTTTTTTTTTTTGCTTTCTTTTAATTGTGGTAAAATATACATAATGTAAGACTTATCATTCTAATCATTTTTAAGTAACAGTTGAATGGCATTGTACATTCACACTACACAATCCTCACCATTATCCAACTAAGAGGCACATTTTTAAAAAATAAAAAGGAACCAGTGACATTAATTTTAGTAAGGAAGTTTATTTAACCTAAATTAGGTTCTAGATAGATTGTCCAAAATGTTATCATTTCAAGATGCCATCAGTACAAAAATTATGAAGTATTCATATACTGAGCCATCTTTCTTCTCATACTAGATTTTAAACTTACGGCACACGTCAATTTGGACTGGCCAAGGTTCAGGAGCTCAACGGCCACCTGAGGTTAGTGGCTTCCACGTCGGACAGCCTAGGTCTGGAGCTTCTCAAGCCTCCACCCACCCGGCCAGCTCACAGGTCTCCCCCGGGAGAGCAGCAAGCCACCTGTTGATGAGAGGTACGTGCGCCACGATCCGCCCTCCGGCGCAGCCTGTGACTCACGGCAGAACCCTACGCAGTGCCTGACTGTAACGGTTCCAGACCCACCTCTCCAGCGTCCCCACCCCGGGGATCTCCATCGTCATGCCCCCAGACAGCAGAAGCTTGGGGGCCTAAAGGAGAGCTTTTCCGGATGGGACAAATCTTGTGCCTCTAACCGCCCCCCTGTGGGTCCACGGCCAAACCAAGAGCGTGATCTCAGCAATGGAAGCACAGACAGCACCTCCGCAGCCACTCGGGCTCTCCCGGGTGGAGCCAGTAATAAATAAACACAGGCCTACGTGGAAAGAGAGAAGCGTGCGCACAAGGGGCTGAGCCGAGCCGCGGTTGCCATGGAAACCAGACAGCCTCACTCCGGACTGTTCCCGGACGCCTTGATCACTTAGCGGCGGATGAAGCCCCATGGACAGACATTGTCCCTGTACCTGCTGAACGGGCCCATTGTGATGAAGGCAGACTGGAGAGAGATGCTTAAGTACTTCTTCCACCCACCGTCACTTTCACTTCTTGTCCTCCTCGTGACCCAAAGGAGAAGGAAATAAAACCACCTTTGCCTCAGAGAGAAATGGCGGAAGGGCACTGAGGTGTGACGAAAAGGGTAGATAGTCCCACCGAGGGAAGCACTGAAACTGTCCCACCTGCCCGCCATAGTAAAGGCTTGACTGGACAAATGATTATGGCCTCGGGGATTTACTACCTGCCCGGCCTGACATGGAACGTGCCCTCTATGGCAAATCCCTGCTTTGAGCTTCTCTTCCTGGAGCCATGTCTTCAGGATCTTCCAGTTCATTCTTTCACACCTTCATTCATTCCTTCACTCATCTTTTTCTTTTAATTGAAGTATAATTAAATACAGCATTATATTAGTTTTAGGTATACAATTTAATGACTCAACAATTCTATACATGTCCCAGTGCTCATCAAGATAAGTGTACTGGTTATGCTCTACCAATTTCACCCATCCCTAACCCCCTCAACCCCGACTAGCAACCTCCAGTTTGTTCTGGTTTTTTGTCTTTTTTATTCTTTGTTCATTTGTTTTGTTACTTAAATTCCACGTATGAGTGAAATCATATGGTATTTGTCTTTCTCTGACTGACTTATTTCACTTAGCATTAGACCCTCTAGGTCCATCCATGTTGTTGCAAATGGCAAGATCTCATTCTTTTTATGGTCAAGTAATATTCCATTATGTGTGTGTGTGTGTGTGTGTGTGTGTGTGTGTGTATACACATATATATGTATAAGTATATATACGTATCACATCTTCTTTATCCATTCATCTATCAGTGGACACTTGGGTTGCTTCCATACCTTAGTTATTGTAAATAATGCTGCACTAAACATGGGGGTGCATGTATCTTTTTGAATTAGTGTCTTTGTTTCCTTTGGGTAAATACCCCGTCGAGAAATTATGGGATAATATGGTAATTCCATTTTTAACTTTTTGAGGAAACTCCATACTGTTTTCCACAGTGGCTACATCAGTTTGCATTCCCAAAAACAGTGCATGATGGTTCCTTTTTCTCCACATCCTCGCCAGCACCTCTTCTTTGCTATGTTTTTTATTTTAGGCATTCTTCCTGCACCATGATACAGTGGAAAGAGCCTGAGCCACTGAGTCACAGGAGTTTGGTTTAAATCCCAATTCTGGGGGGATGCCTGGGTGGCTCAGTCGGTTAAGCATCTGATTCTTGGTTTCAGCTCAGGTCATGATCTCAGGGCCATGAAATCAAGCCTCGTGTCCAGCTCTGCGCTCAACAGGGAATCTGCTTAGAATTCTCTCCCTTTGCCCCTTCCCTCACTCATTCTCTCTCAAATAAAATAAATAAAAATAAATCTTTAAAAAAAAATAAACCCCAATTCTTAAGCCTACTGGATATGTGTTCTTGCCTAAGTTACTAAAAAAATCTCTGTGCCTTGGTTTTCTTATCTATAACATGGGGGTGAGATCAGAAGAATGTCTGCTACTTGTCTTCCATACAGTTAGAGCCAACGTGTTCAGATACAGAATTACATCTCTGTCCTTTCCCCTAGACTGTGAGCTCCTTGAATACCGAAACCATATCTCATCCCATTTTGATCATTAACAACTACTGAGCACAGAGCCTGGTACTTCCAGATACTCAATAATACCAGTTGAATGAACAAACGACAAAGTGCTTTCACATGTATTCATTCTCTCTCCCCTTTCTCTCTCCCCTTTCTCTCTCTCCCTCCCTCCCCCCTCCCCCCTCTCTCTCTCCTAAATTTCATTCTCACAGCAATCTGGTTCAGGATTATCTTAGCTCAGTATAAGACAAAGGTGATTATAATACTAAAATACATGTTTTCTGTTCTCAAGAAATATGAAGTTTATTGTATTTATGTAACAAACAATTTACATAATACTTTGTCTGGGCCAACTACTGTTCTAAGCACTTTATAAATATGAGCTTATTTAGTCCTTGTAATATCCCTTTGAGGTAGATACTACTACCAGCTCCTGCACTGGCCCTAGGTCACACAAGTACCTGGCAAAGCAAAAGTCAAACCCAGCCAGGCTGGCTCTAGAGCCAGTGTCCTGAACCATTCGGCCAGTGCCTTTAATAGGGCACACAGGTCACCCGCAGGAGTGTAAGTGGCAACTGTACGAGAGTGCTGGGTCACACAGGAGAGAGGACCCTGCACTGCACCATAAGGGTGAACAGGATTTGAACACAAGGCGTGTGTGGAAAAGAGTGGGAAGACTGGCTGGCAAGAGAGTGGGGGCTGGAGGATGGCGAGCCCTGACCCTCTGTATAAGGAGTGTGGGCTTGAGGACATGGGAAGCTATGGAAAGTCCCTGAGCCATGGGCGAACCAAAGCAAAGCTGGCTTTAAGGAGGCAAATGGCATCTGGCAGTGGCATGCAAGGGGGGCGAAAGGGAGGGGCTGGAGCAAATGGGGAGAGTGACATAGCAGTTTATAAATGGAGGAAGGAGGAGGTCACAGGGCCTCAACCAAGACAATGGAGACAGCAGCATGGGGGGCAAGTTCAAGGACTCTGCCACTGCCAGGATGCAAGACGTCTGTAACAGTTTCCCACCAAGCAAGCACTCAAATCAGAAACAAGTTCTAGGGAGCACTCACAGAGTGCTTTCTTGGCCATCTTGGCTCCCCACAGCACTGCTTTCTAAAGAAGGTGAGACGTGAAGCATTGCACAGAAATGGAAGTGAAGCCTTTTGCAGTTGGGCGTGGCTAGCTACTACAGACACCATGCAACACTGAAAAGGATCCCAGCCACCCCAAACATGAAAGATTGCCTGGTACGTGCAACTGCAGTCCTGTTTGTTCTACTGCCCTATCCATCACAACCCCAGAATCCCAACCCAGCCTGGGTCTCCGAGCTAATGGAGCTCTCTACGCCCACCCCCATTAGGCTAGAACTGGAGGAGCAAGAACTGAGGGACGGATGGGGCGTTTGGAAGTGAGTTATGGCCCAAGAACGTGATTTATCAACCTTCTTCTGACTTTTACCAATTGTCCCAAATCCTCTATCCGGCCCCAGTTTTGCATAAATTCCCAGAGAAAGTTCTGTCTGGCATCAGAATGAAGGAGAGGCCAGAGTGCATGCACAATAGGAAAACGCATAAAAGTGGTAAAGAGAACTTGGCTTTGACAAAAGCTGGAGTTTTCTTTATTATTTATCTACCATTTCGAAGCCTTGGAATCCCATTTTCATCTTGATGGAGGCAATAAAATCTTAGCAAACTTTGATGGCTCCCCGGATAAAGCCGAGGACTCTACCCCTGCTCCCATCCAGCCACTCCTGCAGACTTTCAAATTCAATCAGGGCAGAAACTGCTCTTGGTCAGAGGCAAAACGTATTTATCTTTGTAAGCACAACCATTAAGATGTGAGCATGAATACCTGAGAGAGAAAACATTAAGGAAGAAAACGGGAAGAAATAAGAGGTGAGGCTTCTGAAGCCTTAGAGGGAATGATGACGCATGAGCCCCCACCAAAAGCATTTCATAGAGTTTCGGGAGCGGGGCGTGGGGACAGGCGTCCACAGAGGTCGGGAGAGTGGAACCCGGGAGTGGGCCAAGGGCAAAGCTTTGCAGTGGGAAAGGCCGTGACCGGCAAGGGCTCTGTGCTTAAGGGAGGTCTTGAGAGTGGACCTCACGAATAGGAAAACGGTGCTTGCATTTCTGTTTGTCTGCAGAATCACTGTGGACCTGAAATCCACCGCCTCTGCTTCTCCAAACACTAAAGCAAGTCTCCAGATGGAAAAAAACTGAAATCAGGCTACAACATGAAAAAAAGAAAAGAAAGAAAGGAAAAAGAATGCTCATACAGGAAGCTGACAACTTTCTGCTGCTCTAGGACCTAACCTATGGAGCTGGGGTATCAAATGCTAGACAGTCGGGACATGAGTTCTCGTCCATATGCTGCCTGGGACTGACTATGTGACCTTGGACAAGCCTCCTTACTTTAATCACACATGAAGTGAACTTTAGGGAAAATGACCCAGTACAGAGACACCTAGGGCATCATAGGGCATAAATAACATGGGTACTGTCCCCCTTCCAGCCGCCACTCATGACAGGAGTCACTAATCAATCACAGCAGTCTGGAGAGCAGAGCCCCAGTTAGTCTTTGCTGCCAAGCCTTGAATCTTCAGCAAATCATTCTTGGAACCACTACCAATTAATCAGAGTGGGCCCAGGAGATGACATGTTCACCAATCCCTGGACCAGATCTCTTCTAATCCTTGAACACCAAAGCCACAAAATGCTACACGTCACACGTATTCTCATTACAAATCCCCTTAACTAAGTTCTACCTCTTTCTCTCTTTGGCCTTCTCCCAAGTCTTAGCAGTCCAGGCTACAAAGAAAACACCAGCTTTTAGGCCCTCACTCCATGTCTGAAGCTCTGAAAGTGACCTTGGACATTCTCCTTGAGCCTCTTTACCTTAGGTTCCCCCAATTCTGCTAGAAAGCACCTCCTGGGGCTGATGGCCCCTCCGCCCTCCTAAGGAATTCATCAAGGTAGAAAATTCTATTTCTTTTCAAACACTTTGCAATCATGGAATGGAAGACAGCCTAGGGAAGTTCAAAGACATTTAATTATTACCGTTGGTTCTTTTGAAAATTATTAAAGAGCCTGAAATTAGAAATTCAGATTTCCTCCAGACCCCTAAGAACAAACAGCTCACTTATAAATAGCTTAATGTGTCTGTTTAATGTACACAAAATTATCTTTCAGGAAAGTGGATTGCTTTTCATGTCATTTCGCATCTCTAAAATATACCACCTATGGCAAAAGGAGAGGGATTCAAGGTCTGACAAAATCTACCATAGAAATAATTAGCACCAGAGGCTAAAAAGAGAGTTAAATAAAAGAGAATCGAGTTTCTTATTTATTTATTTATTTCTGGTCTCTCTATCTGGATCTCTTTATCACACCCCAGGGAAGAGGAATTGTATCTTTGATGGCTGGAGGGATGGCTTGCCTAGTTGCCTCCCCAAGGTTTGTCTGCTGGCGATGACCCTGAGCCCCTAGCCCCGCAACTCCCTCTGGGCCAGCGTGCTATGGAGACCTGCTTTAGCCCTGAAACTCCCTGGGGAAACAACCAGACACACCCACTGGTTTGCAAAGTGGGCACAGGTCACAGAATAGTGACGTTTTACAAGGCAGCGTCCAGGATCAGTCCTTACTCCCAAGGATTCAGACGGTCTTTGCCTAAATCATGTTCATTAAATTGGGAACACTTGAAAGACTCAATTGAGGGTTTGTTGCGGTGGTTTTTCTAAGCTCATCGAAGTTCACCTAAAATGAAGCCCCTTTTGGGGAACTTCCATGACGTCCAATCCAACAATCACCCACAGCGTCTGCACCCTTACTGTGAATCTGGGGTTAGCCTGGTGGCTCCCGCCAGCCTCCAGGGTACGACACCTTGCTCCGAGATTTAAAAAAATGACTTTCATGACAGTGAGGCTTCCTCACTGCTCAACCCCTTCTGGGTGCCCCTGCCACTCGCTCTTTTAAATAAACGTGCCTCCTCTCAAATGTTAGGTCCAGGTACTGCTTCCACCTCCAGAAGAGAAATGCGCTTTCAGAAACGTGTCACCTGCTTCAGCAGCACTTCAACTGTCATACCAAAGGACAGAAGCTGTATGTCACCCAAGATCTCCCCAAACAGAGGCCACTCGGCCAGAAAGAAGGCTTTTCTTAAAGTCAGTGTTGGTGCTAGTGTGGTTATGGAGTCAGAACACGATCCCCTTGGAAGTTGCCGGCCGTTTAAAGATAACTCAAGGAGGATCAAAGATTGAAATGGTTTAAAAGAAGAGCATTTTCCCCTGGGAGGACTTGGCCTTTGGAAGGTGACCCCTCCTCTCAGGGCATCCTTCCTCCAGTCTGACTCCACAGTCATAGGTCCTGCTCCCTCTGCTAGATGCTTCCCCTTCTGCATATTGAGATCCACCTGCAAAGGAGTCCGGGAGGGAAAGAAGCTTAGATCAGTGTGAGGCACAGGCCCCTATCACACAGCGAGAGTTTTAGATTTTATTTTAAATGAAACACGAAGCCAGAGGAGGGCCACACAGGGACGCCCCTGGCATATCTCCTGCTTCTCTTCAGTTGCTCCAGCAGATGAGAAAAAGTCTACTCTTCTTTGTCCTTTTGTAGCTCTCCCAGGGTCTAGCACATTGTCAAGAGCACACAGGTCAGAGGTAAACCCTCACTGCCTTTATGGATCGAAGGACAGTAGAGGGAATGAGAAAACACAGACAAATTTGAGGCCGCAAGGGAACAAATCACTGCTACCCTCTTGTTTCATTCATAGAGACACCAAGACCTTGAAAGGGAATTGACTTGTCCAAGGTCACCAGGAAGGTTACAGTAGAGTCAGGATAAGAACCCAGTTTGTTTTCTGCTGACCACAGTTTCTCAGATGAAAGAAAGTGATTGTCACCTCTCCTTTTATTTCCCAAATTGATCTCAAACACTGTCACTAATCCCCAAGGCCCAGAGAGATACACTGCATGAACCTAGGTGAGCAAACTGTTTTCCTTTTTTCTGATGATCTACACTTTCCTCCTGGACAGGTCTAAGGTCCAAGAAACCAAGTTGCCCACCTCCTGGCTCAGAGGGAGACAAGAACGTTATGACAGCTTCCCCAGGAGCCCTCGCAGGTGCCTGTGGGATTTGGCAGCTCCTGAAAACAACCTTTTTCCTTTGCAGGAAGTTATTTCTACCCCTGGGGCACAGTCCCAGGCAGAAGGCTCCGTGAATGCCCAGCTGATAAAATTAGCTCCAGATAGAGCTAGCGTAACACACAAGGAGAATGTTCTGGATTCCTCCCAGTGGGATTCCAAACCCCACGCCTTCCTGCGCAAGTCAGGGCTAGGAGGCTAAGGGAACAAGCAGGCGCGTGTGGCAGCCAGGAAGCCAGTAGACTGCCCTCTGAAATGCCACCCTTTTGTGATTTAGCCTCTGTTTCAAGCTATTTTTCACGTAAATGAAGCCTGAATTTAAGAGAAGGTGGTGTAGGGAACAGGGTCTTTTCTTCTCCCTTCTTCAGTGAGCTGCTCCCTGTTTCCCTAAGGACAGTCACTTCACCAAGAGCCCCCAAAAGGAAAGAAAAAAACGGCTAAAAAGAGAAATGGGCAAAAGGTCAAAATTCAGCCTCTTTGTTGAGATAGGCTGGGAACAGATCTAGGAAGATAAGGGCTTCTCGACCCATCAGAGCAATCTGCTGGCCCCTGGGTTCTGCAGAGGTGCAAGAAACCAGTATGACCTGTGTATCCAGTTTCTGGATTCACCTGCATCCAACGAACAAGGAACTCCCAGAGGCCTGCTTGCCCAGGGAGGAGGCACATACAGTTGGCAGACAACCTCCCAGGCCCTAGGGAAGATCTATGTCCCAGTAGGCTTGGGAACTGTGAACCAAGCTTCCACTCAGACAGGCCCCCGGCTTCCCGGCGTGGTCGTGATCTTCCACATCAGCGTGAGGCCAACTGTATCAACTAAAATTAACGGGATGAGCAAAAACATGGGCCTGCTGCTTAAAAGGCCTGTGTGCATTTAATGGAGTTTTCGAGTGCCCTAATTCCTTAAGAAAGACGGACAAGCAAATGTCCTGCCCTAGTTCCCTCACTACTCAAATGCTAAAGAACATTTTTTGCAATAAAATTTTTAGGGCAAATGATGGATTTCTGTTGTTATCATTCCCCTGAAGTAGTTGTTCCTCTGGAAAAAGGCCTCATTCTGGACCCAGACCCTAAACATGGGGCTTCTACTGCACCAAATTGGGATGTTTGGGGCCTGCAGGCACGAGTCAGTCTGCCTCCTCCTAAACATAGCCTAGTAAACTAAACTTGGAAGCATCAGCTTGTGTGTGGTCCCGAGTGTGACTTTGCAAGCGCGTGCCCCCAGCAACGACAACGGCTGGCGACTTTGTCATCTGCGTCATCCCTATTTTTGAGTCTCCCTGCTAAACAAACTTCCACACAGCTGAAATGGAGGCTCTAAGGAGAGTTTCAGTCCACCAGGGTATTTTTGTGGCAAACAGGGACTGCTAAACCATCGGCATCCTCCAAAGGCCNCGGGGGGGGGGGGGGGGGGGGGGGAAGCCAAGTGAGAAAACTCTCCCGGCATAAGATGGTGGGCTCCAAATACAGGCATTTCATTTCCTACAAAGCCTCCAGGGGGTGCCAGCTTTTACTGGAAGGGAAGGGAGAAGTTAGCTTAACATTAGTCATAGAAACACATTTGCTCAGGCCCCTCGGGCCCAGCAGCAGGAATACATGGGATGTGTGATCAGGACTAAAAAAGTCAGGCTCCCAGGCCTGTCCAAGGACAGATGTAGAGGTCATGGGCTCTGATTTATGACCAAAGTACTTCAAAAATCTTGCCACCCAGAGCACTGTAGCAAAATGCAGGCATAACATTTGCACTTTCAACACTTTGAATGATTTCACTTTGCAGATTTTGCTAGAAGAACTAACATGTGTCCAGTGCCTTAAATAACATCTGACACCTAGTAGATCTTCCAGGAATGTTCGAAAGAATGAATGAATCGCTCAAAGGAGATGCCTGCTTGTACAGCAGAATCTGGTCCTCTTCTGGTGACAGCACACTTTCCTGCATCCTTCCAACAGATTTGTGATTGCCGCCCGCCAAAATGGATGTTGGAGACACCTCCCCATATACTGGAGATGACGAGTTCTCTGAAACCAGCTCTGTGTCTGTCAGCCTCATCCCATATCCAGGAAGGACGGGGACATGGGGACCACGGTGAGTGCACTTGACCCTTTTTCTACAAGATCCATTTGTCATCCTGCTAAAGCATTTCCTGTGACACATGCTCCTATGATGTATGGCTCCCAGGGTGAGCCCAGTCTGCCCTCCAGTCCCCGGCCAGCTCCGGGAGGCTACATGAAGTGAGAATTTCCTGGCCGACTTGACATTGGTGAGTCAGGCTGGCATGAGCCAGCTTCAGAAATGACAGGACCTGAATTGTGTGCAGGGAGCAAACATCATCAGCTAGCTGGGCCCAAACCAGGGCCGGCCTAGGACACCCAGAGCCCTTTCAAATGGCCACACCCAGAGCTGGTTCGGCACTCTGAGAGGACATCTGAGTGTGGTGAGGTCCGAGAGCTATTCCATCTCTGTTGCAGGAAAGGATTTATTCTCCACTCCCTCCACATCAGCCCTTCTCTTCCGTGACATGTCCCTGGGCTCACGTAACAGTGACAAAGTAACAGCAGCTAATGCTTAGTAAGCATTCACCATGTAAAGCCACTATTCTAAACATCGTATACACACTGATGCATCAAATCCTTACAAGATTAAGAAGCAGGGACTATTACTAATGCCCACTGGATAGATGAGGAAACTGAGGCACCAAAATTGAAGCCACTGGCCCAGGGTAAAAGCCCTAGAGAAGGGCAAGCCGGGACTCAGAGGAAGTGCTGCAGAGGCTAGGTCCCTACGTGCCCTACAAGACCATGTACAACAGCCCTCAGCATCCTTTCCTGAGGATGCATGTCTCAGAAAGAGAGGAAAAGCAGGAGCTGGAGATGCCGGGGAGGCTGAGTGCTCTACCTGTCCTTCTTGTTCGTTCCAATCCAATGAGAGAAAAGACACAAGGAGCCAGATGGAGATCACGAGAGTAGGAGCCCCTGGTCAGAGAATGCTGGCTCAGCAAAGGGGCAGGGCTCCTGTCTCCCAGCCCACACCCAGAAGCTGCAGCAAAAAGAACAGAAGCAAGGGTGACTGGCACGGGAGAGCCCTGCAGTGCCCTACCTTATTGATCCAGCATCCGCCAGGCGCTACATTCAATTCCATGCGCCAGGGAACACCAATAAAGGCACGTGGATGGGACAGATGGATGAATGGATGTCGATGAATGAATGAACAGACAGATAAGGTGGGAGGACAACACAGGCACCCGCTCCCCCCAGAAGCCCCGGAGGAGACAGGCAATGGGGCATAAGCACTTGCCACCAGAGCCCGGAGGCCCCTGGGAGTCAGAGACAAACAGCCAGGATGAAGCAGCCCGTTCCTGGGCCAGGAGGCTTTTCCTCTCCCCAGAGCCGTCCGAGGATTCATTTCTGAAACTCTCCTTCATTTTCACAGGGGAGGCCAGAGGAGCCAACACACCAGCTAGTAAAATTAACAGCTGCTCTTTACAGAAGGCGCTGGGGAGGCCGGCTCACAGAGCACATGGCCAGCAGACCTGCAGTGCAGACGAGCAGCCTGTGTGGCCGAGGCACAGGGCCTGCAGGCCCGAACCAGGCATGCCCTCTGTGGCCAGGACTGGACTCCAGCTGCTGGGCAGGGCCTGGGGTGGGCTGACTGCAGGAGATGCAGGCAGGTGGAGATGTAGGGAGCAAACCTGCCTGCAGAATTCCCAGACACATACCACTGACCTTGGGAAGGGGAGATCCATTAACGGAGCCAGCTGGGAACCTACTGTCGAACTTGGGGGCCCATCTGGCTCTGGCCTTTGTCTCC
>NC_048223.1:80330657-80342725 GCF_002007445.2 Ailuropoda melanoleuca
CCCACCACCTGATTTGGCCAGTTTTACTGGAACATAGTCACACCTGTGTACTGTCTATGGCTGCTTTCAAAGGACAATGGCAGAGTTGAGAGGTTGTGACAGGGTTCCTAGGGTCTACAAAATCTGTCTGGCCCCTTACAGAACACCTTACCAACCTTGAACCAGATCACCTCTGCTGCTGATTTTGGCTTATGATTCCATAAAGTACAACCAAACAATACAAAGGCTGCTTTGTTTCTTCCTCTCTTTATTTACAGATACCGCCTTATTCTTAGGAAGATTTCATTAGCTCACCAAACAGTAATGGAGCATGTAACCACATACATGTCAAGTGTGAGGAGGAGAGGAAAGAAATCAGGACAAAGGGAAAATGAGCCAAGAGACACAGAGATGAAGTCAGGGGCGTGTGAACGTGTGGAAGGCAAATCCTGAGCTGCTGTGTGTCTTCCGTGGGCCACGAGCTTGGCTCACAGCAGCCACTACGAGGAGAGGGCCATGATCCCTTTCCCAACTTAGAGTGTTCACGGAAGGTCCCCCAGGAAGACCACAGCACTCCCTGGCACAAAGAACTACTTCTCTCCCGAGTCTGTGCGTGAAAAGGATAACATGCGAGGTGGTGAACGAGGCCCCAGCAACACCCAAATGGCTGGGAGTATCTCCGTGGCATTTACTGCTACACTGAACTGTCCCGCAGGGTGGGCTGACTCCACCTCCCAAAGTGCCCTTCACACCACTCCTTCCAGTATATTCCCAAATTGTGAAATAAGCACGTACCCCCTTTTATAATCAGAAAATAATAAATCCCTTTAATTTAAAAAAAAAAAATAAAGGAAGCCTCAGCCCTTGCTCGTCAGTGCTCACCTTGATGAAGAATCCCAAGGGCTCCGAGGGGAGACTGTCCTGTCGTGCTCTCTTCACGAAGCTAAGCTTGAGTGCCACAGCGGGACGCGAGGCAGGCTATTCTGAGACCCGAAGCTGAAGCTCCAGGTGGGGACCATAAAAGCACTGCTGAATGGTGACTATCATTTATCCTTTTTCACACGGAGCTCTACAACTTTATATCTAGTTTATCGATATAAATAGTTCACACCCTGCATCTCTGTTGCTCATGGCTTTGTGCCCAGGGCCTAGAATAGTGCCTGGTGCAGGTGAGAAGTAAGCACTTACTGCATGAACCATGGGCTCGTCGGAGAGATTCCAGACAGCGGGTGTGTCTCCAGATGCGCCGGGGTTGTCTTGGGGAATCCCCGCACCCTGGGCCTTACCCACGATGCCTAGCTCTGAGACTCTCACCTGTGACAACGAGACAGGTAGGAAAGGGGCCCAGCTGTGGAGGCCATGCTCCTGAGCCAAGTGTCAAAAAAAAAAATAAAAAAAATAAAAAATTTAATAGGGAAACTCTGAACAGCTGGATGTCTAGTCTTGCTTCAGTCCCATTGTTGCAAGGATAAACATTTGGACAGCTCAAGACAAACACGGCTTTGGGTTCTGAACGGGCAGAGCTACTGTCTCGTGCGCACTGAGACTTCCATGTGAAATCAGCTCCCCACTCAGAGCAAAGCCCTTCCTTCTCCTAAAGGAGGGGCCTGTGGAGGTACTGCCCGGAACTCCCAGACGCCTGCTCACTGTGCAGCGGGCCCTGCTCCGCTCTGAGCAGCCGGGGCAGGATTTTCTCCAAGGAGACCTTCAGAGAGCAGGTGGCATCATGGGAGGCCGAGGCAGACTGCTCCTCCATGCAAATGTTAAGAGAATCAGGCCAAACAGCCTCAGGACCTAATTGGCTCAGACAGTAATGTCACAGTGTCACAGCCAAAGTGACAGCTGACAGTGGCTTAGAAAAAGAAGAGGCATTATCTTCGACTGGGAAGTAATGACACAGAAAGAGCACTCGACGGGGAGTCCAGAGGCCTGCAGGTCCGAGCCCGGCTGTGCCCCTTGAGGCTGCATATTCTTCAGCAAGGCATCGCCGTCCCTAACCCTTGGGTTCCTCAACTGTAGGACGAAAAGAGTTCATTGATAAGACTGGCTTGCTTGCTTCCTTGTAATGCACCCCTACAGCTCAACAGCAATACGGGCGATATGGAACAAATACAACATGGTCCTTGGTCTTCAACCTGATCATAACGTACAGGGCTTTGCACACAGCCCGGCTCATGCGAGGCTCTTGCGAATGTTACGGTGAGCCGGTTTATCAAGATGGCTCCTGGTGCACTTGGCCTGGGAGCTGTTTCCACACCACCACCCACCCTACCCACCTGCCTGCACGGCCGTGCTGCTCGTTCAGGCCTTGCTACAGCAGCTCCACGGCAGTCATCTGATGGTGGCCTGTCCCCAGCACCGGAGCTCACGGTCCTGACTGACCCTAGCAACTCGAGCTCCCGCCTCCCCAATCCACCCTCCACCTGTCCGCTTCTATTTCTCTCTGCACAACCATCAATCCTGATGCCCCTCCCTCAAAATCTCCTTTCCCTACAAAATGCAGTCCAAATTCTTTAGCTGGGCATTTGAGGACCTGACATGCTGTCTCCAGCCCACCTCCCCAGGCTTCCGTCCCCTAGGGTGCCTTTGTGTTCACAGCCTGGGCCTCTCTCCCTTCGCGCCACGCCCTTTCTCTGTGCCAGCCTTCCCTCCCTCTGGGACGATCCCCTCTCTTCAAGGGACATTCATGATGCTAGCTCACAGTTCAAAGCTCAACTCAAATGCTTTCTGTCTTATTGTTTATTATTTAGGTATTCTTCCAGCTTCTGGCCCACTAAGTGGTCCCTTTCTTGTTTCCAAGCTTTTATCTTTGATATCTTCTCTGTCATCAAGCCTGGGCTCAGTTCATCTTGAAATGGAAGTGTGAGCTCAAAGGCTCTCCTCCCTCTGAAGTGCCACGAAGGCATTCTTGATGGTCCCTATGTCCCTACACACAGCGCCCCCTACGCACGCCCACACAGTGCTTGTACTCATTGCATTTCTCCTCCAGACACTCCTTCAATAACTTCCGTCCACGGTGCAATGGAATTAGATCGTTCCTTGTTTTCCATAGGGCTGGAAAAAATGCCTAGCCGAGTCATCCTCGGTAACTCTCGGCCGGCCGATGCTGATGCTGATGGAGGTAATTAGGGCTATCTCCAGTGGCCACGTGGAAGGGACAGGCATCACACTTGGGCAACCACAGTATCTGCTGACCCTCACCCACCACCACGACCACAGGTAGAGACTGCGTGGCCTGCATCACTTCCCACATGAATGCCCAGACCCAGAATTCAACCTCCACAAGCTTCCTACACAGAATCCACTCATGCACAAGCACGGAAGAGCGATGGAGCCTTTCCTGAAGACTCTGCAGGGAGGTGAGATGGGGGTAACGTGGCACGGCCTGCAGCAAGCCACCTTCACTTCCTCATTAGATGCTCCATGCCGCCCGCTCTCCCCGGGCCCTGCTGACCTGGGTCATCTTGCTCCAGGCAGCAGCTGGCCTCACTGGTTCCTCTCTCCTCCTCTCCCAAACCCCAGCTTTAAATTTCACCCTTTTCTATGTTGCCAGCAATGAACACCAGCCACAGTTTGGCATCCAGACTCTCCAGGAGGCCCGGCTCCCAAAAGCTCCCTCAGGTAATAGAACCTTGTCCTCCTTGAAGGCTGTTTGGTCACCACCTTCATGACACGAGCATGACATTCAGCATTTTATCCCCTCCCTCGAGCTGTCTGTGAGATATTCATTCCAAAGATAACATCGAGTTCTCCCCAAGAAGGATTCTGAGGGGTGGAACTTTCACCGCCTCCCTATACCTTTCATCACCTCCTCACTGAGCTTTTGCCAGGAAACATCAAGGTTTCCAATGTCCCTGCCCGATCTTTGATTCATCCAATTGTCAGGACATTCCCATTCATTCTTCGAGCCAAATGAGTCTTGACCAAGCCCCAGCCTCAGGCCCAGGAAGGGCAGCTTCCAGAATTGTAACAAGAAACCATTTGGAATACAGAATCTTTCTCAGGGAAACTCCTGATCTCGAACAGACCCAAGAGAGCCAATGGGCACATAGAGAGAACTCTCTAGATCCTGGCATTTATCTCTTACCTCTCTGCAGAATTCTGAGCACACATTTCTTGGACTCCCTTCTCCTCTCCAAGATTATCGAGCTGTGTCTGTGTGTGTCTGTGTGCATGCTTGTGTACGTGTGCACGCTTGTGTCTGTGTGCATGGGCACACCTGCTCTGCTGGCAGAGGAAACTCTCTACATCCTCCCCAACAGGCCTTCTTTGCCCCAGATGCTGGCCCACTCTACAGATGAACCCTCAAACCACTGGCTTATGTACACAGAGAACACAGCCTCTACTCCATGACCTGCTGTTCACCCCCCATTTCCCAATAGCCAGAGGCCTGGAGAAGCCCCAGGAAACATGGTGTCCCTCTAAGTGGAGGCATCAGGGACCAGACAGCAGGCCTCCCCGAGGAGGAGGGAGTTGGGGACTCACCAGGACTCTGCCAGTCAGTGTCTGGGCAGATATCATCACCCCCGCCCAGTCCTTCACAGAGGTCATCCAGCCGACCTCGGCTGCAACTGCCTCCTCTTTTTCGTCCACTGGCTTGAGAGTGCCATCCGCCTGGGTTGAGCCATTGTTAATCTTCTGGGCCTCCTGGCAAAAAGAGAACAGGGTTGAGAATAGGAACCAACTGAATTTATTAAACACAACCTACTCAAAAGAATCAAAGTTGGAAGGATCCTGGCTGATATGGGAACTGCCTTGAAGGTACAAGGGGTGGGGATATGGGATGCATTATGGCTTTGACTTTCTTTTATATCTTTTCTTTTTTTTAAGAATCTTTTCTTTATTTTCTCTTAACATATCTTTGTGAAAGAAAGAATGAAATTATTCTATTTCCACTTTAAAGGGGGAAAAAAATCACTAAGCTCAGGAGAGAAAGCATCTTGTCTAGGGTCATGGAATAACTACAAAGGAAGTGAGGTTGGCATGCTGTGGTCTCCACCTGCCCACCCTTCCTATCCTGCTCACAGGAGTGCCCTATTTTCTTAAGAAAATCCTCATCTCCTCATCTCAATCTGTGTAGTTCAAAAGGAACTGAAGGCCCGCAATGGCTCCAGGAATAGAGACTAATTAAACCATCCCATCCCTTAAGCAAGAGCAATTGGGCCAGTGATGGTTACATGACCCATGCCAACCCAATACACTTCAAGCCTGGGACTTTTGCTGGAAAGAGTAGGAACGGTAATCCTTCCCTCAGAGAGAAGCCACCACAGAGGAAACTAGGAGATGTGACAGAAGACTGATGTCATCATTTGAATCCAGCTGTGCCTGAAAGCCACGCCAGACCTCTTTAATTACAAAAGAGAATAAGTTCCACTTCATGGTTAAAAACATGCTTCAGGAAACAAGGTTGACTTCTTGAGATAAATGAGCCCCACATTGGGCCCTAAACTGCATGCTTTTATATGCAGTGTGCCCTCTGCCTAGAGTACACTTCTCCCACAGAGGGTCAGACTTAACGCCCTCACCTCCCTCAAGTCTTCGCTCAATGAAATCTTCTCTGGCTACCCTTTTAAAATTCCAACTCTGCCTTCCAACAACACCAACTTTCTGTTTTATTTTTCATTCACCATCTGCCTCCCCCTACCAACTCCTGTGTCCTGAGGACCTAAAAGAGTGCCATATAGGTGCCTCAATAAACATGAATGAATAAATAAAAAGGGTTATGAGTATCAGCCCCTCACACGGCTGAGGATTGCCAAACAAAATACAGGACACCCAGAAAAATTTGAGTTTCAGATAAACAACACATTTTTTACATGACATGTAGCTATACTAAAAATATATTAATTATATAAAATTTAAATTTCACTGGGCCCCCTACTCAAATATCCACTGAGATGATTTTTGTAGGTACGGATATAGAAAAAGATGCCGGCAAATTATGTTCACCATTTAAAAGCTTAGAATTAAATTTCAAAGCAAACAGACATGAGGGATCACTGTGAGTCGGAGCAAGGGTGAGAAACCAAGGCAGAGGTAAAAACTTTCGTCTGCAGTGAGTGGGGGTCGGGCAGAGTGAGGAAAGGAGAGCTGAGATGCACGGAACGAGTTATCCTCTTAGGGATTTGCAGGCAGGCAGGAAGCTGCTCCTGACACAGGGGTCTCCCCTTCCGGCCTCCGTGGGCTCAAGGGAAGCTGGGAAACCAGAAGGTGCATCGGCAGCACTGGGTGTTCATGTTGTCTCCTCAAGTGCATGAGGCCCCAGAGAGATAGAATAGTCTAAGAGGAGGCTTGTGGTGGGGAGCCAAGGGTGGGCACACAGGGGCCACCTACTGACACCTGTGGAGTCTGCCACCCAAGCCTCCTAAGGCTGGTGTCGGTGGCCTGTTAGGACCCCGAGTCTCGACCACGTGGAGATTCTGCACTGCTGGGTGTCCTGAAAATCAAAACAGACCTGATCCAGAGGCCCTTACTATGAACCTCAGTGACTGAAAGTGTAGGTTCAGGTCTCCTGCCCCATGGGACCCTCCCCCCACCCCGTAAGACGGGGACAGTATGGCCTGCTGCATAGATGTTGGCGGGATTAACCAGTGCCCAAAGGCACACGACACACTTTCAGTTAATTAGTCCCACCACCTCCTGCCTCTCCTTGAGCCACTGGCACTCGAAAGCAGTGATTCTCAAGTTCAAGTGGGCATCAGAACCACTTGGAGGCCTTGTTAAAACAGAGTGCTGGGCCCCATGCCAGAACCTGCATTTCTACCAAATTCCCAGAGAATACTGATGCTGCCAGTCCGGGAACCCCACTTGGAGAGCCACTATTCCTAATCATGCTGGCACGGCTATCATCCCTGCCCTGATCTAAAATGGGACGTGGATCTTAACCCCCAGCTCTTTCCCAGCCTCTCCCTTCACCCAGGACAGAACCACCTGCTTCTTTCAGATCGAGGGATTGTGGGTGGACAAGGGAGAGGTCGGGGCAGGGCAAAGCCCTCAAATCAGAGGCTCTTGTGTCTCCTCCTGAGCAGTGCCCCCAGCGATGTGTCAGAGCTGCTCTGTGGCCCGAGGCTGCTCCCCAGCCCCGGAGGCCCAGGCTCCACAGCCACCTGGCAGACCGGCCGACCTTGGAGGAGAGAAGAAGCACGGAAAGGGCCAGGAGGCAGGGAGTCCTCCCCAATCACAGTGGTTTCAATGCATCAATAATTCAGAGCACAAGAGGTATATTGCAGATAATGCCCTTTTGCCAGCCCTCTTAACTATTGTTTTACAAGGCATTCATTATTTTAATTACTTTATGATAGGCAAGGAAAAACACAGACGAAAGAAAGATAATGCCCGTGTTATTATTTGCTTACACTAGATGCTGTGGGCTTAATTACCACACGTGGGAGGCAGGACTGAGGGAGCGGCAGGACAGCCAGGAGGCCGAGCTCTGCAGAGCCTGATGCCAGCCGGCCAGGGTAGCCACCTTTGGCCCGTGGGAAAGCCCCCGTCCACCTCTGACCTCAGTCCAGCCAAAGCATCCCTCGCCGGCAGCTGGTACAACCCCATGCTCTGGAGAAAAGAGGGCAAGAGGCCCAGGGAGGTTGTGTCCTCGTGGAGACACACAGCAGAGAAGGAATGGTAAGGGACAGTATAGTAGAGACTGGCCAATGTTTACCAAGTGAGAACTGGTGTCAGTAATTAAAAATTAAGTGCTTTCCATGTATGATCTTCCTTAGAGCTTACGACAATCCAACAGGCAGGTGGAGTTAGCCCCATTTTACAAACAGGGTAACTGAGAGCAGGTACTTCTCAGAGGAAGGCACAGAGCTTGAGAGGGCTGGAGGAAGACAGCCCACCAGGGCTTGGTCAGCTCTGCCACTTACAAGCTCATGAGCCTCACCTCGTCCATATAAATGGGGACTAGCATGCCGACCCCATCAAGACGGTGGCAAAGCTTACGTCAGATAAATGATGCACCGTGTTTGCCCTGGTGCTAGGCAGCCATAGTTGCCAAGACAGAGCATGCATTGATGGGACCGGTGCCTCCAAGGATACTCAGTTAAAACTGCACCATCACACTGATCGGTGGCCCTGAGAGGGACGCTGATGACCCTAGGCGGGACACTGACCCAGAGAGAAACCTTAATAACTAATTACAGAAGGGAGGATAAGAGAGTATAGGTTCTAACAGCTCTGACTTTTCAACGAGGCAACGGACCTCTGGGAGGGAAGGCACCATGACTTCTGGAGGGGGTCCAGCAGGAGCTGCGTGGCACCCCACAGGACAGTGGGGACAGGGATTCCTACACAGAGTGGGCCCTGGACCAAGTGACCTCTTAGATCCCTTCTGATTCCAAACGCCATCAGATCAACCTCCCATTCAAGATGAGGAGACTGAGGGCCAGAGGGAAGCTGCCTCCAGGGTCCCAGGACATTGCTGGGGGTGGGGGGTGGACAGGGAATGGTGCTTTGTTCTGAACGGCAAAGTAGGCATCCATCAAAACTTCCACTTCCCGCTGCAGAGAAGGACTCAGCTACCCTTCCAGGAGGACTCCCGAGCAGGGTCGGGCAGGCTCCCCTGGCATCAGGAGAGACCCGGCCCGGGTCCCTGTTCATCCTCCAAGGAGACCACTGTGTGCATGTCCCCCTGTGCGTGTGAGTGTGTGTGTGAGAAAGAGAGAGAGACCCCACAAGCTACAGGTTCCAGCTACCCTAGCCTCAGACTGGACACCAGAGATTTTCTGAAATGGAGAGAAGGATGCCTTGGGGAGAAGAGGAACACAGGGGAAGAAGGGTAGCTGGGGACAGCGGGGAAAGAAGGAGAGCAGGGAGGGCCTGGGGGTGTGTTCTGGAAGATGCAGACCCAGCACAGCCACCCCCTTGACAAAGGGGCTCAGTCTCACTTCAGAGGCCACTCTTCCCTCCAGCCCTGACCTCTCTCCTCGCCAGAGTCTTCTGTAAAAGAAGCCACAGCTGCCCCCTGAAGACAACACAGGACGACATCTAACGTCAGTGTCCAGACAGCAGGGAGGGGAGGGCTGCAGAGCGAGGGTGAGGGTCCAGGGATCTGAGGGTACAGTGGAGCAGTCCCCTCCGGCTGCCTGCTCATGCAAGGCACTCTCTCACCGGCCTCACCCTTGCGGTGCCTTCTCCCTATTCCTTCGAGCACATTCCCCTCAGTGACTTCCTGTTGGCGTGGGCTCGGAGGGCCTCAGGCCTCCTTTGTCACCTGTGGCCTAGGGCCTGACCAGCCCACACTCAGCTGGTGCTCACTACACAGAGCACACGTCTGCTGCATGCTCAGGCATTTCTCCTGAATCTTAGAATCAAACACCAAAGCCTCAGAAGGGACCTCAGTAATCCCTTTGGATGCCAATGTCACCCCCCCCACTATACACATGAGAACACCGCAGGCTGGAGGGGAAGCCGTATGCCCAGTGCCGCCCAGCCCAGCCAGGAATGCCCCCCACCCCCCCCAGTCACCTCTCTTGCTCTTAACCTTGCAAGGTTGTATCCCCTCAAATCTAGCCCAAAGGAACCAGCCACTTCCAAGCACATCCCTCCACTGCACCAGCCTGCAACCAGGGGTCTGGGTGTTCCCGGGACTGGCAGAAACCACTGAGCCAGGCTTCGGGTGGGGGGGCTGTGGCAGGAAGCAGCCTTTCTTGTCTTCAAAGGGCCTGCTTTCTCCAGCAATGGGAGCGGCCCTGGCCAGCATGGAAAGCAAGCCCATTCTAATCCCAGGACCCCAGAGCCCCCAGTCTTCAGTTCTGGGCCCTCTCTCTGTCTCTCATCCTTCCTGAATTGGACCCAGTATACTGAAAACTCAGGTTTGTGATGTGGTAGGAGGAACTCTGAGGATCAAAATACTCAAATTCAAGCGGAGCTTTTCTGGATGGCCTTGGGTAAGTCAGTTCATTTCTCAAAGCTTCTTCTATAAACAGCAATGAGTGCTGTTTTATCATCTGATAAGGTGGAGCACAGCACTTTCTGGAAGTACCAGCTGTCTTATTAAGGGGGTGTGTGACAGTGGCATTGCTGTCCTCTGGTTTGGACGGAAGCAATGCTGCTCTGAAGAAAGGAGTCCCGGACCCCAACGCCAGGCCTCACAGAATACATGCCTCAACTCTCACATCCCCACCCAGCTGCATCTTGCAGGGCAGGGCCCTCATTATCTCCCTGAGCCCCAACAGGATGTTAGAATTGCCAAATCCTGCCAGGTGGCCCACTGTGCTGGCCCCACCCGCCTGTGAGCTTCCACCGCACCTGCTCCTGCCTGGCTGGGCTCACCCACCCCGGGGTACACTCGCACCCACACCTGTCAGGCTGAGCCTGGTGCCAAGGCCACCCTGAGCACCACACCTGCTGGGTGACTGCAGAGGGGAGGGGGGAGGGGGGTCAGCCACTGGGAGGAATCCAGAGTTCCCTCACCACTCCCTGCTGGGGTTGCCCCTAGAAGCTCCAAGTCAGCCTCAGTTCTCTGGACACTGGCTCCTTGTCTCAGATCCGGGAAGTGGCTTAAACAGTGCTCATCTGGGAGGAAAACTACTCTTAAAAACGTAAGCCAGATCGTCCTGGTGCTGTGCCAACACCCCTCTGTGGCTCCTCGTCCCACTTGCAGGACAAGTCACAGCCTTCACACAGTCCAATGCACCCAATCTGTCCGCGCCTGCCGCCGTCCTACAAGTCTCCCACTCACTCACTCACTCCAGCCGCATCAGCCTCCTTGTGCTGCCAGAATGTTCCAGACCCGCTCCCATCTTGGGCTAATTGCACTGGCTGTTCCCCCTGCCCCCAGATAGCCCCACGGCTGCTTCCCTCCCCATTCTTAGGTCATCGTCACCTTATTACTGAGAGCTTCCCCGCCCGCCCTGTTGAAAATGACACCCACCCCCCCGACCACCCCCCTCCTTGCTCTATACCTCCTCAGAGCGTTTATACCACTAGCCTGCCAACTTCAGTCCTCTTTAGTGTCTGTAAGCTCCATGAGGGAAAGACTTGACCCTTCTTTGGTTCACTGCTGTGTCCTCAACAGTGTAATGCTGTGAGCTCCGCAGAAGGCCCTGCTCCATCTCGGGGAGAGACAGGAGCCTTGTAGGAAGGAAGGAAAGAGGGAGGGAAAAAGGAGAGCTGCAGCAAATGGGAAGTCAGTTCCAGGCACGCACAGNCTGCCTTCTGCTCGGGTTATGATTCCAGGGTCCTGGGATCAAGCCCCAGGTCAGGCTCCTTGCTCAGCAGGGAGTCTGCTGCTCCCGCTCCTGCTCCCCCTGCTTGCACTCTCTCTCTGTCAGATAAATAAATAAAATCTTTAAAAAAAAAAAAAGATGCTTTATTTCATGGCAATGATTATGACATTCTGGGGGCACAGTCTGGCCTACGATCCAGAAATGCCTGAACGTCAGTATCTGTAAACCCACAGGGCTCCCAGTACCTCCCTGCAGGCCACTGTCCTAAATGCTGGGGAATGGCCCTCTTGACACCCCCACTCCTTCCAAACAGGCCAAGAGGAAATCCCTTCATGGCAGCCTCTTTCGCATTCTGGGCGTGTGGCCCAGCACGGGATTCTCCCAGGTACTGATAATCCTACGTATTAGGGATTAGACCGATTACCTAAAACAGCTCAGGCAAACAAAGCATAATGTGGGCACCACCAGCTGGGATTTTCATGGCAAGAGCTCTGCAGAGGGAGGAAAAGGAAGAGGGGGCAGCCCCGACACTCAGGGGCAGGGGAAGCCGGGCAGCAGAGGATCTGGGCCCCACCTGGAGCAGGTGAAAGCAGTTGGCGAGACCGGCTTCTACCCTGGAGAAGTTCCAATTATCTGACCCCTGCCTTGCAGGTCAGAGCCTCCCCTGCACCCACAGCCCCCTCTTCTGCCCCCGGGGACCTCACATGTGCAGGAGTCTTCACCACCAGGGACGGGGTA
This sequence comes from Ailuropoda melanoleuca, assembly GCF_002007445.2. Taxonomy (NCBI): domain Eukaryota; kingdom Metazoa; phylum Chordata; class Mammalia; order Carnivora; family Ursidae; genus Ailuropoda; species Ailuropoda melanoleuca. The sequence goes on from NC_048223.1 coordinate 80,342,546, forward strand.
CAGCGCCCACAGACTCAGGCCACAGGAGCTTTAAAAGAAGCTCAGACAAAGCCGAGTGCTCTGGGATGTCAGGAAACTGCCCGAGTTTACTAGGTCTCTCCGCCGGTCATAAGATATTTCACCTTTACGGGCATTTTCAGCTACAGCTCCCACGTGCACTGTCCAGTTTCTCACTCCGAG